>NC_089279.1:29670159-29970159 GCF_963678975.1 Dysidea avara | reverse complement strand
GTCTACAGGTGACTAAAAATTATCAAAATTCTGCTATTTGACTTCACTCATACACAGCGAGCCATCAGGTACAGTAAGGGAGAGTGCCTCATACTGGTGGCAAAGATGGATGGGTTTCTGGTAGGCCTGAGTAGACACCTTAGGCCAGAGCCTATTATGCTTTCAAATTTGCCTAGTATTCTTTTAAGAATTTCAAAATTATGACAAAGAACACAAAATGAACTACAACTACATTGAAGAACACAAAGCATACTACAACAAAATATGACACTGGGGAAAGGAAATTATTCGAATTAGACACATGTATTCATACAGTAGTGAATTGTAGACTTTGTACCACACTGAAATGACACCCAGCTATGAGAAGAAGTGATTCCTGTGCTTAACTATTACCATCAGGTACTACTAAATCACTTGCAGCTACTTTTGACATTCAAAGCTGGTAGTGCATGTGCTATTTGACTGGCACAATATTTTGCAAGGTTCACACAAACCACTGTATTGTACTGGGATCTTCGAACACCCAGGTGCAGACACGTACTGAATTGAATTTGTTGGAGCCCATTCAGTCGTGTGAAGACGTTTGTTTGGTTTGTTCGATTACTCTAATAGAACATACACTGGCAACAAATTATTCTAATTAAATGGTCCATTTTATGTCACATAATCAACGTATTCTGTGACATAATTGTCCAGATTTGTAATTAGCTTAATTCAGCTACAGTTCTACACCTTGTATAACATTCTGTTGTACCTTCTGCAGGGTCCTAGGTAAGATAATCCTATAGCTAAGCTATAGAACTGCAAAACTATGGGATTTTGAGGTCCCAGTTGTAGGAGGCATGAGATAATCTTGTAGGATTGGTATGAGAAGGCATAGAACTTTACAACATACCTGGACCTACCTGAATATTAAGAGGTGATGTACCCAGATGATATACCATATTTTACTGTTCAATAGTTGTCACTGCTATACTTTTCAGTTAGCAAAAGCACGTGATGATGCCTTTTATCTGAGAGCAGCTACTCAATAATACTTGTGTGACAGTAAGCCCACAGTGTGTATACTCATTTTATAGTGGCTGACCTTATTTAACATCCTTCAATACTTGGCTCCTTAAAAGTGCTATTTTGAGGAGACTTAAAAACAACTCCTCATCATCAAACGTTCCCTGTCAGCACTCATCGTCATATTCAGATACAAACCACAGCTGTTATGACAATACATCAGGGTTGCGATGTGACTACTATCTGGGGGTGGCTATTACACTGTATACATGTATACTGCATAAGAGCCACAGCTATTTACCAATACTATATGGTAGTATTATTACTGTGTTGAGTACACATGATAAACTATATCCTGCTGTAGGTTTGTTATGCGTCGTGTTCAGAAAGAGTTTGAAGACTTCATGATGACCCGGACACAAGGGAAACTGGTGGAGCAACTTGTGGTGAGCAATAGATGGAATAATGGGGCAGTACCATATGGTGGTGGCTGCAGGTGAGAGACTACAGCCTGGGGGAACAACTACCAGTATTCCATAGTGTTAAACTGACAGATGTCAAATATGACCAAGGCAGCAGTGTGATTAAAGTGAGCACTAACATTATCACTGGTTATTGATGTATCTTCATTTAGAGTATGGATATCAGCCTTGATGTGGAGTACAAGTGAGTGATTTGTAACTGACATGTAAATATTCCCAAGTGCTTACTAAGATACTAGTACATTGGATTTTAGGGGTACCGTACCACTTGACTGGGGAGTAACCAAAGAACAAAACTCTTTGTTGTTTTAATATTTACAAAACACTTCTGTCCTCAAATGTAGCAAGCTCAATTTGCTTTTCTAAATAAATACGTACTATAAACTGTAAAAATTTCTAAGGCGAACCACAAGTACAAACAAGCACTCATACACACGCACGAATACTTGTCCCGACTCCCCATGGCTGACCCTGAAGGTGTGTCATAGTTACTATGACATTATTATAGGGGCGGAGCACAAATGAGGATTGATGCTGATCTGGTGAGCCTATTGTGGCTGTTAACCATGATGACATGAGTTATGTACAGGTTTTGGGGAGATGTGCATTTGTGTCAGTGAAGGTGTGTTATGTCAAGGGACAAGGAAGACTACGGTTTACACGCGATGGTTGTACCAGTTGGTCTTTCTCCTTCTATGAGGTGAGTAACTGAGGAGTTTGGCCACAACCATATCATCAAGGTAGTTGATAAGGCAATGTGATACTCCATTGGTGCAACGTGAATGTGTACACCCCGTGGCTTCTACTCCATTTTTCTCAGTGCTACAGTAGTTTAGTTTTGCAGCTAATACACTTCAACCTGAATTGATTGGTCCAGTGGTATTCTACTGGTGGAGCAGTAGATGTCTAGAATGAGCCGGTTTAACTCAAAGTTGAATACTTATCAAATAGCCTTTGCCTTTGATGTAATGCTATATGTTATTGTGCAACCAAACATGGTGCCTGGTATTGATATTGAAAATACTTTTATGAATTTGTCAGGAAGTTAGGATAATATGGCACTGGTTACTTAACTAGTATTGTATTGGGCTAGCTGAAAGAAGATTTGTAAGGGTTCTGGGATGCACACAGTACAACAGAATACCGTTGATACTGAGGTGTCAGGGCTGACATCTCAAGATATATGATGACCTGCAACCTCCTGTGGCTTGTATAGTGTACACAAGTCATGTGAGCTATTGCATGTGAGATTACATGAGCTATTTTTGTCAGCACAGACACCAGAGCTGCAGGTAGAAGTCGAGTGTCATTTGGATGGGAAACAGTTCAACCAATTGTCCAGTTTTATAGAGAACCAGGTTGGGATTAATAGTGACATGTCTATGTCACCTGTGACTACTATTAGATACACAAATGGGTCAAGAAGAAGCACACCCTACCTCATTACAAGATACGGTGTGTACTACCATGTACTGTGTATTAATGTACAAGCCATTTCTTCTCAGATTTCAGCCATTCTTCACACAACCAGCCCCCCAGGATCAAAGGGTTGAGGTGTGTACATGGCAACATAATGTGCTGTCTGTTACTATGGTGTTGTGTTTGTACTGTAGTTGTTTGTACATGACAGTGACCTCACAGTGGGCCAATTGACAGTAGAGGTGGTCAATTGTAGTCGTCTGCCACCAGTCTACCACCCCAGTCAGTTGTTCTGCTCTCTAAAGCTTGGTATGTAACTCTGCGTGTGTATGTGGTGCGTGCGTGTGTGTGTGTATGCCCTAGCTGACTTGATACTATAATTTTTTGTAGGCAACTTTACAGCAGTTTTAGTTACAAATAGTGTTTTAAATCAGTTGGTATGGTTTGTGTATCGATCCAGCTGGCCAGCCATGTCAACCATTACCTGGTATGTGGCGTATGTTATGGCCGGTAGTGGAGTGCGAAGTGGCACGCCCCCTGGATGGAGAAGCTATAGGAGTGAACTTTGCTGATGTGAGTGGCATTTATTAGACTACTCCTTCATTACTCCCTGTCAATACAGACCAGTTGGAAGGAGAGAGAAGATGAGAGACATGAACTAGTAGTAGCTGTAACACTATCACCACATACCTCAGCTGCCATTGCTGGAATATGCAAGGTTGGACCAGTAATGTCCAGTATGTATGTAGCAGTGGGGATTGTGTGTGGGTGTCATGATTATTGTAAAGTGTGCCAAAATTGACAGAAGGTGTACTATGTTCAAGTGGACAGTAACATACACTGTACTATAAACCAAAAGTTCATAAGAGTTAATTTTTATACAAACTTTTTTACAGATAAAATTCTCACAACTTCTATTGTTACACTAAAATTTCTGCTGCACACATACACATGCACACACAAGGCAAAATCTTCAGCTGCCGTGTTAGCCTGGTCATGCCTACCCAGTGAACCACCACTGGGTACCTATGTGCTACTCAGATTCTAGGAGTCAGCGCAAGCAAATCCTCCTGGAGCAGAACTAGTAACCTGCAGGACACACACGCACACACACACACACACACACACACACACACACACACACACACACACACACACACACACACACACACACACACACACTACCTCAATTACCTGTATACACTATAGGGAGACGTACTGTGCTCTATTAACCACATGAAGGTGACCTCAGCAAAGTCGGTTGTTAAACTACTTCATAAGATTAGCACTGAAAAGTGAGTACTATGTTACCTAGTACTTGAGTAACGTAGGGCATGAGTGAATGTGTTCTTGAATAGTGTAACATTTGAACATTCAAGTTTGCACAGAACGACTGTTTAACTACCATAGCTCCCACTTGATACACCTGTACATGTTTCATAGCAATTTCAAAGCGGTTAAAAACATTCAATCAATTGTGATTGTTGTTGTTATAGGTTCTTGTTTACTCTGATGAGGCCACCATCTTATGCACAGTCTGAGTTGCTAGGTAATGCTAGAGAACAGAAAAAGCGACACAAACACTATCACCGTGACACCAACACTACACTGAGTCCATCCCATGGGCAAAGGAAGCCATTCAAGAGCCACTCTAAACATGAAGAAAAACTCCGTCACCTGCCGATAAGTGGAGACTTTGATCCCAACCTGCCACCAGAGTGTTATGTTGATAATTATGATGGGAAGGGAGTAAAGAATGGTAAGGGGTCATCCATTATTTTCAGCCTTTACGCAAGAGTACAAAGAGTACGCTAGGGGGGAGGGGGTTAAATCACATGTACGCTTATAAAATGATGAATTATCATTGTGTATATACTGTACACTAGTGGTACCCGCGCAAAATGCGCGTGATACTAAGACAATTGTTATGTCCTATTGTGTGAATACACTTGAATTTGAACATTACTTCACATCATTACATACCAACAAAGACATGATTACGCATAGCTACTGATGTGCATACATAATTTCCTCAATTGTGTGTAATGTTGGTGGCCTTGTGCACTGGAATTTCTGCACATCTGTACAGTACTCATGCAGAACACAGTTCTCGTGAAGGTGGCGTATCAAGATGTGTCCCATTACAACCATGCATGAAAAAGATTAGTTTTCAATGGCAGGGATGTACTCAACTTCATTTTGATGATGTTGCATGAACTAACATAAAGTCTTTGAGTGTGGTGTGAGGATCAATTTACCAATAGTTGGTGCATCACCACAATGAGCTATGTTCTAATTCAACTTGCATTTGTCACATTCATTTTGTATATTAATGTAGTCAATTTGAGTAACTGAATTGTAGTTCCATTTCTACATCCTATCATGGTATTGTAAGGTTTACTTATCGCATGACCAAGAATGTATGCAGTAAAGTATTGAGTATGGGTATTCAAGTTTATCAGCTGTACTGAGCAAGGTCAACACAACCATGTGGATTTGGATAGAGTAGAGTTCTTTTGTTGCGTTCTGAATCAAGACTCTTTGTACGCTTGCATAAAGACTGAAAATTATGGATGGTCCCTAAGTAGGTTATTGTTATTTTTACAATGCTGGTAGAACAGAAGTGGTTGCTCATCATCATTCATCTAAACAAATGTTAACTAATTCAGTATTGACACCTTAGATCGATAAAAAAATATTCTAAAGTACGAGATGTTTGTCCATACCATATGTGTCCCAGGACCCTTATTACCAACCTTCACAGCACAACCCAGTGTTTTCTCAGCTAATAAATAAAGCTTAACACCTGGTGCCGTGATTGGCTGTGTAATTCCATGTCGTGTGACGTGTATGTGTTAAGTATATCTGTTTTACCAGTTGATTATATATACTTGTTAATAGAACATACATCTGTTGATGGGATACTCTAATAAAATATCGCTTATGCTGTTCAAATAATTGAGGTCCTGCTTTAATTATTACTACTCCACTGTAGATGCCAAGCTTGATCTGAGGAGACATTATTGTTCAGTTAGTGACCTCAATGATCGTGCTACAGACCCAAAGAGTAGTGGGCAGACCGATGTGATGCTAACCCGTTCAGCAAGTCTCTTCCCCGCTGTTAGATTACCAGATTCTGCCGAGCTGGACATAGTCAGGGCCAGTTCCCCTGGAATGGATCAAACTGACTTGATGGACCAGCCAAGTAGTAACCCTGACCTGTGTACTACCAGTTTGAAACCTGCTAGTCAGGTCAGTGTACCAGCTAAAACCTGCTAGTCAGGTACCAGTTTAAACCTACTAGTCGGGTCAGTGTATGTAATTGTACTACTGGCTTAAATCTGCAAACCAGGTTGCAGCAGTGCCAACTTATGCACTATTCCAGCTAATATGATAGTTGAGACTGCTAGTGCTTGTGTATAGAGGCTCAAACTGATCCCCATAAATTGTCTGTATTGATACACTGTGTCATTGTATAGAATCCTCGTTGGGATGAGAAATTCACATTCAATGTGACCCCAGAGCACCAATACCTTAATGTGATGGTGTGGTGCCATATGGAGGACGGCAAGGGGTTAGCTCTATCTCAGGTGTGTTTTGTGTTGTCATAACTACTGTTGCTATGTGTGTGTGTGTTACTAGGCATCCATTAGTCTAACTGATGTGGCACTGCAGTGTTTGTCTACCTCATTGTGTACACACAGCCAGCGTTATGTCCTGCTACCAGTGGAACCTGTCAAGTTTGGCTCTAGGTAAATACTGTTTATTTTAGTGTAAGTGTGGGTATTAGTTTGTTACTGTTAGTCGGTCGGTTATCAGGGTTAGTGGTAGTCGTGGTAACATAGTTTATGAGGGAGTATACGGTGGTGATGTGTTGCTACGACTCACACACACCACAGAGCACCATCAGCCACCAGAGATGGCTGACCCACAACCTAATAACACAACTACACCAGGTAAGCTGCTAATGTGGACACTAGGTAGCTATGTATGGTGTTAATGTTTCTGTTACAGAGTTGGACCAACTGTCAGACCATCAGGTGTGTGTTGTTGTTGTTCTGTTGCTGTGGTAACCACTGGTGTACTGCCCTCAGGCTATTAGTGACTGTAGTGACAATGAAGACATGCCAGTGGCCTTGTAAGTGATGTGAGGCAAACATGGGGACATGTACATGAGCATTTAAGCACATTCACAGTTATATACTTGCCTTCAGGTACTTACCTGACATGTGAATGTTGTGAAATATAACAAAACATTCAAACATTGAAATAATCGAGGGAAAGATGTCATTGTTCAGTCATCATGTATGTCATCAAAATATTGTCTAGACTGTCCACTGGTCCCATGTAGAGGATTGTTTTGTTATTTCACACACTATGATCACATGGCAAGTACCTGAAGGCACTCAGTGTGAAACACTGGGAACGCTCTGGCCTTCTGGTGTGTTATACCCATCAGATTAGCTCAAAAAGCAAAGTATTCCTTTTATGGGCTCCTGGTTCTGTTGGTACTTTCCTTAACCCCAGAGGAAGTTAAGCACCATTAAAATGTATTATGCAAACCCTTGGCCTTTGAGATAAACTAATGTGTGGGGATGATGTAATACTGTTTTGTTTACAATAAGCATACTTGGCTAGTTCTAGAATCGCTACATGCAAAATACTGTTTGACCAAATATGCCTAGTGATTCCACAAAGGTATGTACAACATCTTAATCCTGACACGAAGCACAACTGAAAGAGCTAACAATCCTAAGTGATCCCCACCATTAGCTGGTTTTGTATTGAGACTGTTGAGGTTCACATTATATTCCGAACAATTGTGTAATATTTTGAAGTAGCACCTAAAATCTTTCCACCCTGTCCCCATGTCTGGTATACACACATACATGCACTCAACATAAACAGTGTTTCATGTAGCAATGGAGAACATAAGTTGCTGCAAAATGAACCAGCTGAAAAGCTGATGACAGATCACGATTTTAAACCGACTGAGATAAAACATGGACCAGCTTATTGTGTCATCTGTAGCAAGAAGGTGAGGGGTAATAGCCATACTGCTAATCTTCTAAACATTGTTATAGTTCTGGAGTCACAAAGTGTTGAAGTGTCTGCACTGTCACTTGATGTGTCACAAGAGATGTTCGCAATACTGCTTGAGACAAGTGCCTTGTCGCAGGTATGCAGTGAACTTGTGTGCTGTGTGTGTGTGCAGGGCCTTATCAGTTGCTTATTGTAAACTTTTCTTACAAGTATTTATACTGCTTGTGATATTGTAGCAAGTGCCATGCAACTTTCACTAGGTTTTACCAGCATGATTAGGGGCATAATAGGTAGGCAAAAGCATCAAGCTTGATGCCAGCACAATAGGCACAGGGTATCAAATTTGCATGTATTGAATGAAATTGACCACAAGCAAAAATATCAAATACTCTAATAGAACAGTCACCACATATTGAGTACCCCTAATAGAACATTCTTGGGTGTATTGGATGCTCTAATAGAGCAGTCAAGTAAAAATGGAAGCTCAACTGTGTGTTACTGGGACATAACCGAAATATTTGCAGCGTTTCCCAAAAGCACTTTCAAAAGCATACTAGGTCCAGTCCAACTTTAACTACGTAGACATGTGTGGGTCACTCAATATTTAATCCTGTAGGGTTACTAGTGGGTATAGTATTGAAAAGGATCATGTGACCGATGATCATGTGACTGATGATCATGTAGCAGATGATCATGTAGCAGCAGCAGTGGTGGTAGACAAGATGGATGATCATGATTTCGAACGAAGTATTACGTCAGCAGATTTTCTGTCAGACGGGAGTGAAACGGATCTTGTAAGTTAGCACATGCACACACTACACACACACACACAGAGCCAGCCATTTTATTATTACATATCACTGCAGTCTGAATATGAGTATCCACATGGACCAGTGAGGAGTGAAGTGAGTACCATTATCTGATTATGTCCACTATAATCATCTTATTGTGTAGTCTGTGAATTCATTTGATGAGCCCCATGAAGCTGACAAGCAACTGAAATATGAGGTAGTAACATGGTCACTATATTGAGGTGGTCTTATATACCATCTTAGCTTGTGTATTCATTTGATGAGCCTCACAAGACCGAGGAGCAACTGAGACATGAGGTAAATTATCACGATCACTATAATGAGCTGGTCTTATTATTGAGGTCATGATGAGTATACCATATACCAAAAATATTTCGAGGGGAAAATTTTTGCTGATTTCGATGTGTTGGGGGTTAGCAGCAAAAAAATTTATCTTTGAAATACTTAGATCTCCATATGGGGGAATGTTTAGCATCTAGAGGGGCCTGGTGGCATGCTTCTCTAGGAATTTGTTTTTTAAACTTGTTCTGGTATATTCTCAGGTATGTACCTATATTCACTGTTTCTGTTATAACTTCTCGGGTACATTTCTCAGCTACTGTATGTACCCTTAGGGAGTTTGTTGAGGGGGTGCCACCACCACCCCCTTAAATGAAGTCCCTTAACTATCATGGGACCTAGGTACTATATAATAAAATGGTCTTATCACACAGATGAAAACTATACTACAAGAGATAGACTCCATCAACACGGCCTACAATGCAATAGGCAGGACCAGTCCTACTACAGAACAAGAAGAGGAATCCATTAAGGCCACTCAGGTGAGGTGTAGGGCATACAGAATGACATGATTTGCCTTGCATATCATTTTAGGAGAATCTCTCTGTTAAACTGGAAGAATTGAAATCACAATTATCCCAATGTCACACTGACCTGCAACTAATTGAAGAGCTAAACAAGCTGGATGATGACACCTAATAATTATGTATATTATTAGTTTGTAATGATGTAATTTTTTTTAACAATGTGCTCAATAATTTGTGTACTAGTGTGTGTATTGAGGGGTGGAATGTCTGTCCCTTGCATGAAGAAGAATACTAACCACCTACTATTGAAGGCTGAATAGTAACACCACAAGTCTCATAAAGACCTCACTATTATCTCCCAAAGGTCAAAGGATTTTATGCATACCATTTTAAAATAATAGTACATTTTTCTCTAATGTACACAGTGATAATATACCTGATTTGCATTCCCAGTATACACTGACAACTCTTAGTAATAATTTTGAGCATCTCAATTGCAATGAGTGTAAATTTAACACTAGCTAGAGAACTTTTTCCTTGGATCTTCAATGGCTATATAGTGGTTACCCTTGCCAGCTCGTGAATCCATCCCTGCATTAGATGTACCAGCCCATGTCTTGAATAAAATTTAATGGATTCCATTCCTCTATATCAGTAAACTGATATAATGAAAGCTAATTGGCTATACATTGGACTACACTCTAGTCAATAATATGTAGTTCTAAGGAAAAATTAATGTCGTGTCAATGCCAGTTAAGCTACACAGTCTAGCTATATACTACATGTTGTTTGGTACCTACAAAATGGATTAATTATGTTATGCTAACTGTATCTGATCATGCATGGTAGCTAAGTGTCCTAGTGTTCTCTGACACAGGCTAAGGTGGTATAACAGACCTAGACTAAATAAGTGAGTTCATGCAGTAACGCAAATTTTACGCAGTGCATGCATGTGATGTTCATACAAATATAGTAATCAAATACATAGAATGAGAGCAAGAGTGGCTATTATATTATCAAATAGTATTATAGCATTTACCACAATTTGGCCACAAATAGAACGTATTTGGAAATATCTCAGGAAAGGTCAAATGACCAGTGCTTTTGATTATGGTATGTCAATCAAATGGAGACAATTGGGCGGAACGCAAATCGATTGATATGGCGAAAAGTACAGGCCCATACAAGCTCATCACCGCAAAGCAGGTCATCGGCGCAGGGAAACAACCCATGCCACACACTGTCAGATTGTTTTATCTTACTGAAGAATTGGAACAAAAAGCGTACGAAATCGGGCGTCTGATTGAGGAACAAACACCCATCACAGACTCTTCGTGCGCGTACTCGATGCATGTGATCATTCCTCGAGTTCAGTTACTGACATTCAAATACTTGACTATACTGGTAGAGCTCAATATCGAGTCCAATAGAAAGAATCTTCCGCTACCATACTCAGATGTGGTTGTTATCCTTGGCCATTCTACTGTTACTCACGTCGAGTCACTACGTATTCAAGATATTTTTACAGCCTTTGTACAACCCAAACCACCGTCCCTTTTTATCTTTTTGGGTTGTTGTGGTGGAAACCCTCGTTATGGTCCACTTAAGAAGTTGTCTCTGCTTCCAGAGTGGCAAGGCACAGTGTTTAGTTTTTTTCAAAGAAGAGTTTATATAGATGAACTATGTAATTCATTACCTGTTCTAGCCATACAACATTATGTGCATCTACAGCGAGAAAATAGTGTGAGTAAGAGAAAAAGAAACATCAACAAAGCTTTTATACGTGCTGAAATTGACAGTCGATGTACTAATAAATATGATAAGGCATTCCTTTTGAACTGTGGTGAAGAGCAAACGGCTGATCAGATCCTTCTTGATATGGTCAAAAAGTCAGCCCCAGATATAAGCTTATCATTCAATGAAATTCCACCATCATGCTGGCACCTGGCTATGTACTATAAATTTGTTGCTGAAAAAAATGGACAAGGCTACACTTCATGCATTAAAAATTTTATTGATGAAATTAAAGCAGAATTTACTGATTGCATTGACCAGTTGGTTGCTAAGATAGATGAAAAATGCAAAGTTGAACTGAAACGACGAAAGCTATGTGATATAATAAAGCTTGTAGATGAAATACAAGATTTAAAGGTGACTGATGAAACACTTGCATTGCTGAAAGACAACAAATGGAAAAAAGTTGATCATTTGCAATTCTTTGTGGCACTGTTACATGGATACTGGGGAAAAAATCAGTACTATGATTTGAGGGAACATGCGACCTATCTTATTATGGAGATGATGAAATCAGTAAACAAAAACCCCTCTTGTTTACATAAATATCAGCTTTGTTGTGTTGGCTACTGCTTGTTCTCTCCAGAAATTTCCATTATATTTGATGAAGATAATCAGTACAGTAGAAATATTGGCTTTTATCTGTGGAAAAAATCAGTGCCTTTTCATATAGATGAAGACTATCATAGTTACTGGGGTGCAGGTATCATCACTGATAAAGGACTTCAATTTGTACTTGATCATCGGGTTGTAGTTCTCCCACATCTTACCCAACTCACTGCACTACCTACAAATGAGGACGAGCTTCCTTGGGTTAATATTTTTAGTTTGTGTGGGAAGGATTACAATTTTGTCAAACTATTCAAGAAAGAAAAAACGTATCACCCTATGCACAGCTACCGCAGAGATCATTGCAGTGCATGCAAAGCCAGTGAAGATAAAGGAAGAAGGAAGAAAACATGTGAGTATACTTATGATCATGACGACTTATTAGAGGCGCTGGATGCATTGAAAGACAAATTTTTTCCATCATCTGATTCAGAAGGTTGCACACTTAAAGAAAATGAGCAGTTACATTACTTTTATTCTATCAAAAAGTTTTAAAATGAGATGATGAAGATGGCAGATACATGAAATGCTTTTCTATACGTGCAAAATATTATGAAATGAAGGTTATCCAGGAGCCTAAAAAATTGGTTAAAGTTAAAAAGAACAAATTGATGAATAAACATGCAAAATATTGGGAGATGGTATCACGATGTAGATTTGTCTTTAAGTACAGTGATGTCAGTGATGAAGAAAAGCAGGGGACATTGTATTTCACTGACTCCCATTATGGAGAGGATAAAATACCAAAAGAGACACTTTTAAAAAAGGCGTGCTACCAAATGTCAGAAGATTTTTTCGCAAAATTTGCTAAAAAACTTAAAAATGACCAGTATGAACTGATAAAAATATTACAACTATTGAATGATCCTCAAAAAGAAAGCATGGATGCTGTGAATCACTATTTCCAAAAGTTTGAAGAGTTTCTAAAAAAAATAATGTCAAACAGTACACATGTTGCCATGCAAACACGTATTAGAAAGTTAAAAAAGAATCTTCTAGCTATGGATTATTTCGAACTGTTTGAAAAGGCTACTAAGCTAAGGAATTATAAGTACAACTTGCAGGAATATTTACTTGAAGACTTGCACAAAGAGTTAGTGAATAGGTTGAATAAAGAGTTAGACAATAATCTGCAAATGTTACTTAATCAACCATCCCAGTTGAAATCACTTTTGAATGAAACTAAACTAATAAACCGTCATTTAAAAGCTGCAGTGTCTATTGTTTTGGAAGAGTCAGTACAATACTTAAAAACAGAGTTAGCCCAAACAAATTTGCAACAGTTACTGAATAACTGGAAAGGATTGGAGCAAAAATTTGATGAAAAGTTGAAAATGCTAGCCCAAAATCAAAAATTGCAATTGTCAAATGATGAAGAAGTACGAGTCAGAATGGTATATCGTCCATTTGAAACTGTTAAAAACAGGTTGATCGATGAAGGATTTTATCCTTTTGTAGAAATCGGTACATTGACAATCAAAAGGGACTGTAAACCCACATTAAAATAAGTGGCCTCAAGATCCATAAACTGTATAGTCATATATAGCTATACTGTATACATATATAAGCACATGCATATAAGACATACACATAGTCATTTAATATATAGCACTTGTTGATATGATGCTATCACAATTTAATTATGACATAATATTTGTGTATAGTTTTAAATGGTATGCTTTAGGAGGATCAAAGTGCTGAAACTGTTTAATTTGTCATATATAAAGCTGTCTGTCCATCCATCTACGTTCCATTTGATTTCATGCTGCTTTCTCATCAGTTGCTGCATGCATCAAAGCAGTTTTTGTGTCAAACAAAGTGCATGCTCATAGTGTATAGCTTTTAAACAAAGTTTAACTGCATTCTTAATTACTATATATAGTTCAGTAGTTTCTTATTTATATGCAATAGCAATGAAAAATGGTAGTTGTACATCACACATAATTTTTTATAGTGACTGATCAGGACGCTTCATTGACTAGGCCATTAGTGCTGTAAACACATTTACAGCTATAGTTTATGCATAACTATACATTAAGTACTTTAGAGCTGCTCAGCTTGCATTTAACTTCTTGCGTTTAATTGTGTACCCACAATTGAAGTGATCTGTATGCTCATGTTGATACACTTATGTTTGGCCTCTCAGTATATGCAATACCTTGCCGTTGCTCTTACGATGTTATCCACCATTGAAATTCACATGGTCCCATATATAAATATACTTGTGAAGCATTTGTAGTTTCCCACACTTGCAGGTGAGTCACCCAATAAGTAGAATATACATTGGTACTTGTGATTATGCCTGAAATATATGTAGTTGAATTCGGAGCGTGCCCCTCGTGCTCATGCGTATATATTTCAGGCAAATCACTCATTCCCTGTTACAACTACATATACGTATCTATACCAAAACAGCCAAGCTGTGAAAAAAGGGTGCAACCCCCAAAAAGCCAGGGTGAAAAAAATATGTGACCGAATTTTGGAAAATCACCCATATGGGCGCATTTGACACTTAAAATATTTAATGACCAAATGACAAGCTTTATAGTGCAAATGTACTTGTTGATGGTTTTAAGCCATTCTCAATACCTTAAATTACTAGAAAATTTTAGAAATATTTTTATAGCTCTCCTCTGCTCATAATAGCAACCCACCAAACATGAAAATTCTAATTATTTCACGCACGCCCATATGGGTGATTTTCCAAAATTCAGTCACATATGTGAAATCAAAGGTGCCAAGAAATGTCTGTGATGGTAAATTAATGGCAAAAAATTTAATAATGACGATTCAGGTGAATTTGTGTTACCTTCTCCAAATTCACCAAAATTGTCATTTTAAATTTTTTTTGTCATTAATTATAAATTGTTAACAATAAGTCCAACCATGAAGTTGTTGTTATTGTTCTGTACTATTGTTATTTGTAAGCTACTGATTTTAGTCATGGCATGCAAGAATTAGTTTGTAAAATGTAATCTCTAAGAAGTACGTACCGCTAATTACTTCAGTGTTACTAGTATATATATATATACCAGAGGAGGTCGGCAGCGCTATCACGTGCCCCATACGAATACACTGTTTTCTGAAATAAGGGTAAACGAAATCCGAAAATACTACAGGCGATAAGATTATAACATATTGAAACGATTGATGAAATCACCCCCATCCACCCCATGCGTTATGCTAGTTTTATCAATTGTTTAAAAGATATAGGTTCACGTGAGCAACGCTGAATGGCGGAACAGGATTGCGCGAGAACAGAGAGGGATCGCGAGAGCGATTTATGCCACGAGACTGCAACTAGCAAACGTCCAAGGGGTTCTCCAACGTTGTATACTCCCCACAGACAAGAGAAGAGAGTAGCTTTAAGAGAGCTGGTAAACCACGAGGTTAATCACGAGGAGGGAGTGCAAGAGGATCCACAACCAATGTTTAATCTGGCTCCAAGAAGATTGATTAACCTTAACGAAAACATCACTACTAGCCATTCAAAGGAGAAATGGAGTGAAGAAGAAGTCAAAGCTTTGGCTGAGTTCGTTCTCTTCCACACACCTGGGGATAAGTGGCCATCACATAAGCAGAGTGCCTTTTGGACAAGTGCTAGTGAATTTGTGGAACAACGAGTGGAGTCAACAGTAGTCCGTAGAAGTGGTATGGCATTAATCAAAGGTATATAATATAAATACATGGTTTACTTTTAGCTGAGGCTTGTCGGTGGAGAGTTACAGGTCATCTAGCTAAGAGGTACGCCTTTAATGTTGTTCAATATAACTTCCTCTATATACGTGTATAGATTTAAGACACCAAAGGATGCAGAAGCATGGTACAATGGACAGGCTGTAAATGTAACAGCAAATGCTCCAAGCCTCTCAACAGTTTGTCATGGTCTAAATACAACTGCAACACAAACCAGCCCAGTGGAATCTTGCTTAGTGGAGTATGCCCTAAATCAATTACCAGCAGAATCTCGGTTGTTGGCACTTTCCAAGTTGTTTTCAGCTTATTTGAGTGACCAGTTATCTCTTATAGTTCCTAATGACTTTTTGAACAATGCTGCCAGTGAAATGTTGAGGTTATCAGATGGTGGTCGCACAAATGTACTGTACAATCTTGCCAAAGGTATTGGCACAATGCGGCCTGATCAGAATGACTCACGTCTTCCCATCAAACGAATGCCTTTAGGACTTGTTGAATACATTGCACAGTTTTTTGCAGCTGACAATTTGCAGCAGGTAAATCACATGTATGTTTACATACTGTAAATTCATAAGCCATTTTATAGGTATCATGTCCAACAGACTATCGTCAGTGGCTACAAACTATGTATGCTCATTTTGGACAGAAATGGATTAAGCTTCACCGTGGGCCTATGTGGTGCACAGTCATGTCAACACAAGAAGCTAGTACCAGTGCCTCTCGCACTCAGAAAACCATGGAGGTACACATACGTAGATTTCCTTATTTGGTTGTATGTATGCACGTTTATTGTAGGCCTTAGTTAATGTTCCTGCAGTAGCAGAAAGGTCCCTGCGGTATGATTTTGCATCTAGTGAAATCACTCTGGATGCTCAGATACAGGTACAGATAGCCCAGTATCTTATTTTGTTATTATTGTATCGTGTATACATAGCTAAATGTGCTCGATGAAGCAGCCAAGTCCAATCCAGGAGCATGGTGGTGGTTGAAAGCTGATGGTTGCGACATTAATAAAGGACTGAAGGAAACCACTAAGTTACAATGGAGTGGGGATGTAGACTTGGGTGATGGGGCTCTACAAAAGCAGTATCAATCATACAAGTTGCGTTTACAGAAGGTGAACGAACTATCTGCTAGTGCAGCAGACGGCTTGAGAGCAGTGTTGAGCAGTGTAAGTGAAGATTTAGAATTTATTCAGACAGGTATGTGTGTGCTGCATAATGAAATACTTATCATTAGGCACTCGCAGAACTAGTAAAATCTAATAACGAGTACACAGAGAAACTCCAGTTATGTAAGCAGAATGAAAAGGAGATGATGTCTTTAGCTTGGAAGGTCAAGGAGTTAAATGAACTCAATGAGATTGGAAGAAATCTTTTTCGCACCATCAATGTCTTGATCACTGAGATTTGCAAGCAAGATGCATTTCCAGAGGAGAACATCCCGAGACAGTTAGCTGTGTCCAAACAGAAGCTGGTTAACTTCATTAAAGGTGTTACGCGACATCGACGCACTGCTGCTACTCACATACTGGTTTTTATGATCAGCACTGAAGATAGGCGAAAAAAACCATATGCACTGCCCATTCAGTGTCTGCCATACAAGGGAATAGGTGATGGAATTGTGCGTGAGCTTGCAAACAGAATAATTTGTGAAATGGTCAAGCGAAAGATGCACGTTGCAGGTAGACATTGTGAAATTATAATAAGTTTGTTATTTATTACTACATAGGATTCACAACAGACGGTGAATGGAACTCCTTACGTGCAAAGGGGTATTCAAGACCCCTTTCTATCTTTCAAATCCGTGCTGAAGCAAGGTCTAAGTTCAGTCGGATGGGTCTGAAGAGAATGCTTGCAATGATTACACCCCAGTGTATGTATGCAGTGTATGTATGCAAGTGTTTATTGTGCACACAGGGAAGGAAAGGAGGTTTAAAATAATTTTTGTATAGCCTGTACCAAAAGACAAAAAAATTTATGTAACTGGAGATTGCAAATAGAACTTTAAATACTATACTGTTTTCATGGTTTGCTGGACTGCTTTTTCAGCCTTGAAAATTTATTCACTATCATGGTTGCCTCTGGTTTACAACAGGTAACCCGAGTGAAAAATGAGCGATCTTCAAAAACAAAATTGTAAAATTTGTTAATCCACTAAATTAAATACTTTGAAAGTGTGTATGTCACTCGTATTACAGCAATATTCAAAAAGTTTTTATTGCTTATCCACATACCCACAATGTCCTTTTGTTTCTTATTAAGGGAAGAATGGGACTCTTACTGCAATGCTACCTTATGAAGCAGTATCTCCAGTGCTCATAGCTGAAATTCAGAAGTGGTATTCAAATGGGGCTGAAGAGGATGATGTAATTGAAAGATTAAAACTGCGTACAGTGCCACCAGGTTACAAGATACACAATTGGATAGAAGGTACGTTACTATAGATAAATAGCCACTATATGATACTTAGTTGTGTAGGAAAAGATGAAACTAAAGCTGAAAAGCTGCGTTCCATATTGGCACAATTGGAATATACACACTCTGTCAATCTCCTTCATTCTAAAGGGGTCCTTTTTAAGGATCACCTGTACGTGCCAGAGGTTCATCCTATCACAGGGGAGGAATTCTGTGAGCGAGAGGATGAAGGACACATCTTTAAAGTACATGCATTTGAAAATATGGATGTATAATCATGATATCTCTTTTAGCGAATCGGCACCAGTCTCAGACAGGGTGGACCATGTAACCTTCAATTGGAGCGCTTTGAAGAAGCACTTTATGACACAACAGCTGGGCTCAC
Source organism: Dysidea avara (assembly GCF_963678975.1). Lineage (NCBI taxonomy): Eukaryota > Metazoa > Porifera > Demospongiae > Dictyoceratida > Dysideidae > Dysidea > Dysidea avara. The sequence continues at coordinate 29,951,688 of NC_089279.1, read as the reverse complement.
TTATTGTGCACTCTCTGGTGTTCGAAAACAGAGTGTGGAAGATGTAGAGAGGTTATTTGGTCTTCCTCTAATAGAGTGGATGGAAAAGAAAGGGTACAGTAATGAGGCTATGTATCTCAGAGTTGTTCGTAACTGGAGACGTGCTTGCGATGAATGAGGACTGACTGATGACCAACGCAGTACATTCAACCAAGAGTTTTTGGATTATATATTGGATGATCTCATGCCATGGCATAAAGATGGTCAGTGTGATTTCAGCCGTTTGGAAGTAAACCGGTTTGTTTAAGTCCTGTATTTGTTTTATGTATCCAAATAAATATTGTACCCAGAAACATCACCACCATAAGAGGCTTCACCAGGGAGACGTTGATAGCTCTAGCAGCTAACATAGAATCAAGGGAGTGGAGAAGACAGTTTAATACCAGAAATAGAATTCCTGCTGAAAACCCTCGAGCTAGCTCTACCGATGATGTAGAATGCTTTTTTAGCATGCTACGTGACACTGTGGGAAAGGATTTCACTCTCAAAGAGGTATGCTTAAATGAAAATGTTCTATCTAGATATATGATAGCTCATCTTTTTGGTAATGTAGGTTTATTATGGTTGGAGAAAAGTGACAGAGGAGTTTGTCAAAAGAATGGATCCCGACTTGCCATTCTATTACCATACTTCTTCAAAATGCAGATACTATGAGGGACTGATGCCAGATTTTAGTCATAAACTTGCTAACAAGAAAACAAAACGTCTTCCTCAGTTCGAGATGCTTGGAGATAATTCCAGTAGAGTCACAATGTCACTGCGTGGCAATACTTCCCTTCGCACGAAGTTTCATAGTGCACCATTAAGTCTTCCACCACCACCTGGGACATCTAATGCAGTTTTATATGAACATTCTTATGCTTGCAACAAATAAATGTGATCAAAATCAATTAAAAGAATAATAATAAATTATAGTCAATCATAATCAGTTGCACGACTTCGAAGAACTTGCCGGGACCATTCACCATTCCTTGTGATTATTATTCCAGCATACCAACCTCTGTTCTTGAAGTATGGTAAAAACTTAATCCATCTGAATCTCACGTTGATAATTTTTTTGGCATTTATTACACCTAGCACTTCAGATGCTGCTTCTTGAACCACATAGCCGATCCTTTTCCATTCTGCACCTTCATCTGCTTGGCACATAAATGCTACGGCATTGGTGTCATGTGGGTTATCTGGCTCTGGTTTTAACTTCACTGAGACTGTTTTTCCGTCATTTTTATTTCTGCTGGCTAGAGCTAGTGTGTCTTGATATTCCATATCTTTGTGCACACCAATGCACTTAAAAACAACAGTGAGTTATCTCTGGAACACTATCATCTTCCTCTGTATTTGATGAAATATCAGCAGTGGGGCTCAAGCATGGCGAAAGTGATGGATCTGAATCTGACGTGACAGTGTCATCCAACCAAGTCCACTTCCACAACACAAAGACTTCGTGGCCATTATAAAACTTATATGGGGTGATATCAACAGATCTACTGAACTCAGTTGCCTGTGTGTATACAACAATTAAATTTTGTGTAACTTTATTTTTGCACTCACTTCAATCATAAATGCACAGACGTAGCGCTGCTCTATGCACATTGCGGCTGGAAGAGGGTGGTCCAAATTCTCACAATATCTAGTAAACCCATCAAAAACGTGGAGCTTGCTGCTACCATCCTCGCATATTTCCTCCCATTGCAACTTCACTTCGACGATATCTGTGTTAAAAATCGGGAAGCTTGGGACGATATAATTAATGACATTGCCTCTGGCCAACATCGTTAAAATTTCATAGTGCACTTCTTCAGTTTCACAAAGGTTACCAGCAGACTCTTCACCATAGCATCGTTGTCAGGCCTGCCAACCTGGAAAGTAAAAAAATCTTGAGATTTCTGTACCTTTATTGTAGTATTGCAGTGTGTAGTAAAAAAAACTGGTAGATGCTATGCTGAGACCAAAAAAAAAAGGTCTCGACTTTTCTCAAAAACCGTGAGATTCGATCTGCTGCCCTTGAGCAGGGTAGTGAAACCGTGAGACTCACGGTAAACCCGTGAGAGTTGGCAGGCCTGCGTTGTTCATCGCCTTCTGAGTGGACGTCAGCATCAGTTTCCGCCATGATGGAATGCAAAATATGTAATTATAATGGATTATTTTTAAGGGCGCTTAAACCGTTGCCTTCCTCCTCTGTATATATACAACCATAAAATTGAAGTCACAAAAACCTAAAATTATTTTTAGAGGTGCTTATCATGATCACTTCAAGCTCATGACAATAAGAGGTAATTTATGAGCTTGGATCTAACACATCACACTAGCAAAGTTGCTACCTTGCAGATACAGTCACATACACCTACCCAGTGAACCAGCACTGGGACACTGTGCACTACTCAGGTGCCATGAGTCAACAAATACAAATCTCCTGGGGCAGGACTAGTAACCTGCACAGGGGCGTAGGGAGGGGGGGTTCCGGGGGGTTCAGGAACCCCCTTTAAAATGTAGACTTCTGCAAGCAGGATCCTAACACACCATTTAGTGTGGCAGGACAAAATGAGTGAGCAATATAGTATAATGGCACAGCACAACAATTGATAAAACTTACATTCATCTCTCAGGGAAGGATTTACAGAGGCAACATGAGCCCTCTTCAAAACTTGTTTAAAAGATCGATATACTCTAATAGAGCAGTCAGGTATATACTCTAATAGAACAGTCAGGTATACTCTAATAGAACATACATGTAAATATCCATGTCCATATGAAGTTTTTCAGGCATTCCAACATTAAATGCAAAACTTAGCATGACCTTATACTGCTATAGCTTTGGTGTCCAGTGTTTAAAGATATAGAGCTCCAGTAATTTATCACTTGTGTTATGCAAAATGAATTCATGCTATGCATATTTGTATAGTATTATTGCTTTGATTGTCATTTGTATCAGTGGATTCATGGCTCCTATACCACAGTGAGATATAACCATCACTTACAAATTACTATATGTGTCTCTATGTGTTATGCTTTCTGTTTCCACTAGGTGACTTTATCTAGTACTACCTTCATCCCAGGGGCACTTAATGCATCATAATTAATGTGCTTTTTGCATAAAATATAGCAATTTGCTGAGTTTTGATTTATTAAAATATTAGAAGTCTCTCAGTGGCTGGGGGCTGTGCCCCCAGACCCCTGCTTCTAGTAACTCAATGCTGGTGCTGGAACCCCCCTTCAAAAAATCCTGGCTACGCCCCTGCTGCAGGAGACTGTAGTCACTGTACCATATCTCACAGGTGAAGGTGTATACATAGGCACTCAAACTTAATGCAAATTCACCCATAATGTTGACATACACGTACGCACGCATGCACACACACACGCACGTGCGTACACACATGCTTCCATGCTACCAGTAGGGCAAAAGCTAAGAAGCAAACAAGCAAGTACAATGGCGCGACTGAAAGTGTGTCTAATATCCCCAACAATTGAAGAATTACATGCATAGCTTTCAAGCATAGCAAATATCTGCTATATTAATATATTGTAATAAGCACGGCCATGCATGCATTATACTAATGATGATGATTCAACCTGTTCAAGGGCCAAATAGAAAATCCTCAATGCAAAATTAATATGTATCTTATGAAATGATAACATAATTTGCTAGACAAATTTAACAATGTTGTGATAATATGCATCCAAGCATACAACATACATGTGTACACATTTTGCAGTAGTAACGTATATGAGCTGGTCATACCTTTTTGACACAAAGAATGTTTTCTCTATATAATATTTATAACTACAGAATAACATCCCATGGCACCAGCCTGTGTCTATATACACTGTACATCTAATCTCCATTATTATTTGCTTAGTACTTCTTTCAGAGTCTCTTACATTTTTTTGATAAATTAATTTGTCCTCAAATCACAACAATGTATACATTATCATGTATATATAGAGCAGTCTCCAGCTATGTACATACAATTATAAACAGTAGGGCTCTTCTTTCATGTTGTCTTTTTACGAGACAATAATTATGATGATCCTGGGAGGAACACTATTTGGTGCACCTAGTAATATAATGACAAGTTAATAATATATCCTGTGTAAACAAAATAGCTGCTCTTCCTCAGTGTTGGGCAAGTTACTTTGTAAAAGTAACTATAGTTACATATTACTTGCAACTGAACTATTTAGTTACAGTTACATATTACCCATAAAATAAAGTAATAATATTACATATTATATTACTTTGTGTCCACAGCCTTAAGCTGTCACGTGTGAAACTACCATTTTATCACGTGACAAGATTGCATTGTTGGACAGTGTGCAAATCTTGGTTATAAGTAAGAAGCTGGTGAATAAACTTCATTCAGTAGGTTTCGTTACTTCGTTTTGGCTAGGCATTACTCAGAGGATAACTAACGAGATTAGTAACTTCGTTACTTGTAGTAATAATATTACGTAATATTACACTCGTTACAGTAACTATATTACTTAGGTAACGCGTTACATTTGTAAGTAAAGTAACTTGAGTTATATTACCCGTTTTTATAGCGTATTTCGTTATATTACTTAGTTACCACAAAAGTAATAATATTACGTAACGCGTTACTTATGTAACGCGGTACTCCCAACACTGCTCTTCTTGTAGACCATACACACTGATGCCACCAAAACTTTAAAAAGTATCAAAACTTGTATGGGAGTTCAAATAAATTTGTGTCTTTCAAGTTTATGGATTCTTCAACAAATTGCATTTCTTCACCAGAAGTACAACAATAATGTGTGAACAACAATAAAGAAACTCTTAATACACTTTTGAGGTAATACACATACATCAGGGTTAAAACTTTAGGTTACATTTTGTTCAACCCAACCTGGTTTATGGAATAAATCTTGTCGCCACCCAGTGGCAGGTACAGGTGTCACATTAGCACTAACATGATTTGGTACTGATCTGTGTGGTAGTACAAGACATGACAAGTTAATACGTACTGAAAAATCATATGAGTATTCTCAAGTACTAGTAGGCTTTCAGTTGTCTGACCTTCATTATCTGCACCCATTAGAAGACTGTTTAATATAGAGTAGTTTAATCGATAGTGTACATCTAGAGTACTCGAATGATCAGAAGCTCTCTGTTAAATTACTAGTCTTCAGTTAGTCTTCGATTCACCTTGCCTCAGACAATTGGAGTTCAGGTAACTGAGGCAATACTAAGGTGCATGCATTATATTTATCAGCAGTTGCCATTGTGAAGCACCATATAAACATAATACACATGGTTAACCACTTACATGAACCTTCTTCCTTGAATCAGTGGCAACTATACAATGCAAGAAATATATGCACAAATCACACACACTACACTACACACACTATACACATTACACACACTACACACATGCAGGCAGCCATTTTGTTATTAACATATCTCTGCAGTCTGAATATCCACATGGACCAGTGAGGAGTGAAGTGAGTGTACCATTATCTGATTATGTCCACTATAATCATCTTATTGTGTAGTCTGTGAATTCATTTGATGAGCCCCATGAGGCTGACAAGCAACTGAATATGAGGTAGTAACATGGTCACTATATTGAGGTGGTCTTATATACCACATTCAGAGATGAGGGTAACGCATTACAAATGTAATGCATTATGTAATAATATTACTTTTACAGTAACGAGTAATATAACGCGTTACATGACAAAGTAGTGAGTAATATGTAATAGATATTACATCCGGAAATTGTAACGAATATAAAGCGTTACTTCCTTGCAAGGCGCATTGTATCCAGGCACGTGATTGATTGTTTTTGGTCCAGACAAGGCTGGAGATCTAGATAGCGTTATAGGCATGGACAAAGAAAGATAGTGTATGGGAAGTGTCCTTGAGGCCAAGATACAACAACAAAGTATGTATTTGTGGCTGAACTACACCAGAGAAACACGTGTCTTGCTCGTGTCACTTGTATATAGTTAGTTGTATCGAGTTGTAGGCTGGTAGCTTGTATTTAGAAGGTTGCATGGACTTACTTTATAGTTTGTAACGAACAAATGTAATACGTAATATTATTACTATAGTTACAGCCCTCAGAGTAGCGATTAATATGTAATTCGTTACTTTTTTCAGTAAGTAATGTAGAACGATACATCCCGTAAAAGTAACGAGTAATATGTAACTAGTTATATTTTTAGAGTAACGACCCCAACCCCGATCATCTTAGCTTGTGTATTCATTTGATGAGCCTCACAAGACCGAGGAACAACTGAGACATGAGGTAAATTATCACGATCACTATAATGAGGTGGTCTTATTATTGAGGTCATGAAGAGTATACCATATAGCCTAAATATTTTGAGGGTTAATTTTTTGCTGATTTCGATGTGTTGGGGGTTAGCAGTGAAAATTTTATCCTTGAAATATTTAGACCTCCATATAGGGGAATGCACCTTATGGTTTATTCTCAGGTACGTACCTATACTCACTGTTTCTGTTATACATTCTCGGATACATTTCTCAGCTACTGTATACATCCTAAAATTAGGGAGTTTGTTGAGGGGGTGACAAGCATCCCTTCCCCCCTTAAATGAAGTCCCTTAACTATATCTTGGGACCTACTTGATATGGTCACTACAGACCAAGAAGAGGAATCCATTAAAGCCACTCAAGTGAGATGTAGGGCATACAGAATGACATGACTGCCTTGTATATTATTTTAGGAGAACCTCTCTGTTAAACTGTCGGAATTGAAATCACAGTTATCACAATGTCACACTGACCTGCAACTCATTGAAGAGCTAAATAAGCTGGGCGATGACACTTTAAAATGTTGCATATAATAATTTTATCAATGTGTTCAGTTTGTAATGATGCAGAAAGTGTCTTTCCAGGCCGAGGAATGTTATATAGATCCTCCTATATCATGGATACACTGATTACGACAGATAATCACCTCAACTTTTATGTCTTGGATGGGAACTGTGAAGTTACTTACAACTGTTGATTCAGAATCCGTAGTTTTAAAAAGCAGTAACTGATGTGCATTTGGTAGCTAGCTATAGCATAATAGCTAATGTTATGTGCATTATATGGTGGCCATATTATACTGTACATAGCAAGGCTTATAGTACATTATAATGTTATTACGACACTAATAGGCATCTATATAATTATATATAGGGCTATATAGTGCACACAATTTAAACTCCAATTCTAGGATGGCACATAATATAATCTATGTACCACAATTATATGGCATTACATGATCATGAGTTGGTGGAAACTGCAAAATGATCATGTTTGAATATTTCCAAATAAGTGATGTACTATTTGCACCTGATATCATAACAGGAAATATCCCTTACCTTCTATATTAGGACTTGTGTACATAAATGAACAATAGCATAGTTATAGTGACGTGCAACATCTGATTCAACATGATGAGTCATATTTTGGTCTTTTAAGTACATACAATGAAACTACACTAAATAGATATGAAAAGAAGCATGGATATTATTGGCAATACACTAGGTGTTGCATGTAAAATGTACTAAAACAGTATATAACAGCCTGCCGTGATCCATTTCAGTGTTTGCAGAATCAAACTGACTGGCCAATAGTATAGCTACAGTCATCTTTGTCGCCAGTATCTAATTGTCACATTTGGGAACAGTATCCCAGGATAGATTAATAATCTTGGTCGTGCACAGCAAGATAAAAGTCAGTAATGTAACCAGCGATAGCAAATTCTTTAATCATGGCAACGCAACATAGCTACAAACTTATTACATCATTCCATATACACATTTTTTTTGAAACCATCCCCCCTTAATGAGATGAAATGTTAATTAAATGCATACAATTCCTCAGTCAGACCAAAGTCAAAGCCACATGCCAAGGATGTATACAAAACAAAACACAAAAAAGACTATCAATACATTACAACAGTATATCCTTGAAATAGCTACCATGCATGCAACAGTCTTTGTACAGCTGTACTGATAGCGAGTCCATTGATGCTTGGGGATCATGTGCATGTTCCTTGGTGTGGCGGATGAGTTCCCATGTAATGGAGTGGTCCAAAGATAATAGAGCCACCCAATTATGTTTGATTCAAAAGGTTGCTATTTATGTTCAATGTGGTAGTGCTGATTGATAGATTTATAATTAATTTTAAACTAACAACAACTGATCAGCCAAAGCCATTCCTCCTTGGAGTACAAAAGGCAATAAAAAGGACAACACCAGTACAGCAAAAAAAAAAACTACACACCAGCATACAAGAGTGACACAACACAAAAATAACAATAAAATAAACACAGTAAATCATGTCAGTTAAAATTTATGGAGTGAAGTCTTGAGTCATTATAAAAGTTGGCGAATGAAGTTTACTCCTTAATACTGTCAGGTAGCTAAATGAATTTCACAGGCAAAAGAAATTTCTGTGTAAAGCGATTGGCAGGGTGTGGTTTTGAAGTAAGATGATTGGCTACCAAACTCAATTTGATACATAAAAGTAATGATACATTATATAGCTACACATTTATGTAAGTACTACAAACTTTACCAATTGTTCAAACTTAAAGAGCCATTTTAATCGATTATAGTAAGCAGCTATAGTTACGTGGTCATGTTTGTTGAGCTAAGAGACGGACTGCACAAATCTGTAAACTTTGAATATTCTATAATCAATATTCAGTTGTGTTAAAGACATACCCCATGCATACTGCACAATTCAAGTGAGATATGCTGACTAGTGACTCTAGAATTAAATTGCAATAGCAACAATTCATCATTACAGGATTTGTTGCTTCTCTGCCCACTGTTTGAGCAAGGCAAAGACTTTCCTTTTCTTTTGTTTAATTAAAGATTAACTTTGATGTTTGTTGGTTTACTAGCTCATGTCGAGGCTCGTATGTTTTGTTGTGTGTGTTAAGCAAATTAAACCCCTTTGTCTAATCCTTTTAAAAATTAACTCACTTAGGCTACTGCATTAAATTTCTTCATGAATTCTACAGCTACAGTCAACGACGTGAAAATTCACGCAGTCGGTAGCTAGCTAGCTACAAGGGGTAATCACTACCTATAGTATCTATGTCACTACCAATGGTCCTGCAGAACCATCTGCGACCGGGATCAAAATTAAATCAAGTGATCAAGAGGTGAATTGGCACTGAATCAAGCGATCAAGACGTCTTAGAAACGGTGATTAAGCTAGCTCGCAAACAAAACGAGAATTTACGAAAATATGTGGTAAATTACAAGGGGTGTCACTCCAATAAGCCCGGGAAAAAAATTTTTTTAAATAAAATAAAAAAACTCCAATAAGCACTGTACTACGATCTGCGACCGCGGTCAAAGCCGGTCAAGATCGATTTTCGATTTTGACTGTTGACTTTCACCGAATTTTTGTGTTGGCCATGGACCTGGTTCCGTTTATTTTCGCTATATCTTTGTGCACTACTTACTCGCGAAGCTTTGACCGTGCTGGGAAAACAGTTTGACCGTTGCTCTTCGTGAAAAATCGGCTTTGTTCATTGACCTTTAGCTTTGACCACGGTTGCACATCGTAGTGCAGTGTATAATAGGAGTGACACCCCCTTGAATTATCAAGCAATCAGGGCTGTATTTAAGGCGAAATAAAGTTATCAAAGTATATTTTCGTCGATCAAAAACCTTGACCCCGGTGGTAGGTGTTTCTACAGAACTATCGGTAGTGACCACCCTTAAGGCCACACCAAGTCAAACCTTAGTTTCTGGTCACCCGCCCGCATGGAAAACTGGAACCCCAGTTTATGAGGACTATTATTAATATTACAGGCGTTTAAGTGTACGTGACCAAGGACAGTGATTTTTAAACACTGCAAAAGATCGAGATACTCTAATAGAGCAGTCACACTACCCTTAACTTTAATACTAGATACTACTATAACGTTTTTGACTTCTCCTTGATTAGCTATATAGCTATTAGTAATGCTTCTGTTGCCAGTAAGTAACTTCAGTACAATATGTATGTAGCATTGATCACTACACTGTTAAAAATGAAGTGCTATGGTAGCACCTCTAGGTGCTATTTTTTGACCGGAGCAGTCAAAATTTAGCACTTTTGGTGCTACCATAGCATTTTTAGGTGCTATCATAGCACTTCATTTTTAACAGTGTAGCCTAATGATCAGATATACTATAGCTTAAACTTTCCTAACAATTCAGATGTGGTCCTCTAATGATTAATCTAGTAACTCTTCTAGTGGATCTAAACTTGGACTTCCTTATCACTGATCACTGATATACTGACTAGAAATCTGGTAACATTTGGTGAGCTCAAACTTCAACTTTTCCATGATTAAATAATTGCAAGTATGGTCCTAAATTAACAAGTGCATGGCATCTCTTAGTTAAAACATTAACTTAGCTTTCCCACATGATCACTGAAAAACACTAGCCTGGAGCACTCAACAACTCAACTCAAAACTTTGACAGCTACTTTACTGAAGGTTTACTGTATAGAAGGCTGGAAACACATGCATATATAGTTGACTAAGACTTCACATTTGAAAGAGTTTCTGGTGTGTTAATATAGTTTTGGATTATTATTAGTTAGCTAATAAATAATAATTTCCTGACATAGCTAATGAAACATTTCATTTGTAAAGCAAAAGTAGCTACATGAGCAGACCTTTCCTTAGTGTTAGCTACACATTGTTGTGCTCAGCAGTGTAGCTAGCCATCAACAATCTTCCTGGTGCACTTTGCAGAAGCATAATTAACTATACTTATGCTATAAGAATGTTGGTTAAGCTTGGTTGTAAACTCAATATGAAATGGGTAAATTGAGCAAAATTAATAACATTACAGTATTACTGGTGTATATGTAAGAGTCTATGATAGTCCTGAAGTCCTGATCATCCGCCCGCCCGCATCCTTTTGTTGGCTAGGGAGTGACCAGAAACTAAGGTATGACTTGGAGTGGCCTAATTGCTATACGTAGCTAATTGCCCTTATGCACGCAAGCATGTAGGTATGCACAGCCGCGTCACTGATCATGAGTCACGGTTCAGGTTTTTAAATTTTTTAAATCCATTTTGTGACGGAAGACGTTCCATGCAGTCCATACCACACATGCCACATACCTAGCCACATTTTTATAGGTGCACCTACTTATCCGCTTATTCAGACGCCCGTTGTCAAGGTCGTGATCGGCGATTGGGATACATTATCAGTGATTATTATACAGTACTAGCTGGGCTAATCACCTGAGAACAGCGGATCACTATTCAGTGTACGAGGTTGGTTTATTTTGTGTACACTCGTCGCCAGTACTGAGCATTATAGCTAGCTACCGCCATGTCAGTTGAGTCATCAATACTGACTGTGAAAAACTTCAAAAATGAAGATCCGACACAGATAGATAAATAATAGCTTCGTAACAACAATTTGAAAGATTCTGCTGTGGTGCATTCGACAATGTGGCCTAGCAAAGAGTTGCTACATGATCTTGATGATGACTTTAAGAATGAGTACTTGTAGGTGTGTATTTCAAGATAATCTGAATATGTGGCTTGATCTGGTTTGCTGTTGATATTGTGATGCCTGGGAATGAAACTCTGGAATATCAGATTCTGATGGTAGCTAGAAAGTATTCTGTTTTAGGATGGTGTAAAGTATGGTCAAACTAAACTGGTCCCTACATGATTCATTTTTGAGAGAGATGGTATGGCATGCACAGTGGACTTGCCATGGTAGCTACTGAATCAGTGGTGTGTTCAAGTTTGCTTCCTATCCATAAGACTCTTACACTATTTCTGAAGCAAATGAAGCTGGGGTCTGTACTCATGCTTGCTGCACATTTTGTGGTTTAAGGGGGTGGTCACTATTAGTGGACTGCGAGGTGAAGGATATTCAACTAGCTACCATCGAACGTGATTTCTTTAAACCCAACCTATGCCTTCCAAGGGTGATTTAGGATGAGGGGATGGGGGGGGGGGGGGGGGGGGGGCTGAAGTATCCCCCAACCCCCCTAAAATGTTACTAGCTATGTGCCAACTAGAAAGATAGTAGAAGCTACAGTACAGGTGCAAAGTTTACAAGGGCAATAAAAGAGTGAGAAGAAAGGGTAAAAAGCTGCTAAAATCAAAATACTCTAATAGAACAGTCAACACTTTTATAGAACTTCCATCATTAAAGTTCTTACTATCTAACACAAATTGTCGTTATTAAAATTTTTACCATTAACCTACCATCACAGCCATTTCTTGGCCGCCACCTTGGATTTCACATCTTTTTTCACCATAGCTTTTTTGAGGGCCGCACTCCTTTTTTACAGCTTGGCTGTTTTGGATTAGATTTCACTCCTTTTGTATTTGTATAACCTATCTTTGTTTCTTTACCACAGGAAGAAGAAAAGATGAAACAGATGTTAAATACTTTAAATATTTTTGATTTTATCAGTAAATGTACAAATTATATATGTGTCTGGATTTTGGAAAAACGATCCAAATCGCACATTAGAAGTTTCGAGATAAACGGTTTTAAAGAATTGAAGCCAGCATAACTCTCCAAGGATAGCAAGCATGCGTATGAAATTTACACAAAAGATGCATCAATCTGTTACCTTTCAAGCCACTTCCAGTACCTGTAGCTGCTTGTACAGTTTCCCGCCAAATAAGATAGAAAATCTGAGCAGTTGGACGAGCGAAGTAGTATCACGAGTGCTCACAAAGGGGTGGAGACTGGGGGTGGCGGGGAGGGCAAAAGATAGGCCTCAAAATGGAGGCAGACCACGATTGGAGTCCAGACACGAGATTACAGGGCTGCGCTGGCTCCTTAGTGGCTGATATGTAGCAAAATCTACAGAGAACACGTCTGGCCAACATTATAAGGCTGTCCACCAGTAAACCACTGATTCTTGCCAAGCCAGGTCCTTCACAAGGCCTGAAACCGCCATTTGGGCACCCCACACCACCCAGAAAAGACGTCTATTAAACCAGCCTCGTGTAGTTTGAGTAGTGCTGAGGGTCAAAACTTGTAGTACGATAGTGCATGTAGCTATCCACTGGTGGTGTTAGTTTGATTTTGCCTGATGTGCGATTTGGTTCGGTTCTGTAAAATCTGGTCACATATGTAATACATGTATTTATTACAGAACTCTCTACATGGTGGTTTCTTTGTAACTGAACACTCTACAAGGTGACTTCCTTTAGCTGATCCCTCTAAAGGGTGAATTGTTTGTAGCTGAACTATCTACAAGGTAACTTCTAGCTGATCTCTCTACAGGGTGATTTGTTTGTAGCTGAACTATATCTACAAGGTAACTTCTTCTAGCTGATCTCTCTACAGGGTGATTTGTTTGCAGCTTAACCCTTTACATAATGTTTTCTTTGTAGCTGAACTCTCTACAAGGTGAATTCTTCTAGCTGAACTCGTGAAAGTTTCGTAGCTGAACTCTCTACAGGGTGATTTCTTTGTAGCTGAACTCTCTACAAGGTGACTTCTTCTAGCTGATCCTTCTACATGGTGATTTGTTTCTAGCTAAACTCTCTACAAGTGATTTGTTTGCAGCTGAACTCTCTACATGGTGGTTTCTTTGTAGCTGAACTCTCTACATGACGGTTTCTTTGTAACTGAACTCTCTACAAGGTGAATTCTTCTAGTTGAACTCTCTACAGGGTGATCTTTTTGTAGTTGAATTTAACTCTCTACATGATGGTTTCTTTGTAGCTGAACTCTCTACAGGATAATTTGTTTGCAGCTGAACTCTCTACATGATGGTTTCTTTGTAGCTGAACTCTCTACAAGGTAACTTCTTCTAGCTGATCTCTCTACAGGTAACTTGTTTGTAGCTGAACTATCTGCAGGGTGATTTGTTCGTTCTCTACAAGGTGATCCTTCTAACTGATCCCTCTACAGGGCGATTTGTTTGTAGCTGAATTCTCTACAGGGTGATTTGTTTGAGGCTGAACTCTCTGGCGGTTTCTTTGTAGCTGAACTCTCTACAAGGTGACTTCTTCTAGCTGAACTCTCTGCAGAGTGATTTGCTTGCAGCTGAACTCTCTACATGATGGTTTCTTTGTAGCTGAACTCTCTACAAGGTGACTTCTTCTAGCCGAACTCTCTACAGGGTGATCTTTTCGTAGCTGAACTCTCTACAGGGTGATTTGTTTGCAGCTGAACTCTCTACATGATGGTTTCTTTGTAGCTGAACTCCGTACAAGGTTACCTCTTCTAGCTGATCACTCTACAGGGTGATTTGTTTCTAGCTGCATGAACTCTCTACAGATGATTTGTTTACAGCTAAACTCTCTATATGGTGGTTTCTTTGTAGCTGAACTCTCTACATGATGGTTTCTTTGTACCTGAACTCTCTACAAAGTAACTTCTTCTAGCTGATCCCTCTACAGGGCGATTTGTTTGTAGCTTAATTCTCTACAGGGTGATTTGTTTGCAGCTGAACTCTCTACATGGTGGTTTCTTTGTAGCTGAACTCTCTACAATGTGACTTCATCTAGCTGAACTCTCTACAGGGTGATCTTTTCGTAGCTGAACTCTCTACAGGGTGATATGTTTGCAGTTGAACTCTCTACATGATGGTTTCTTTGTAGCCGAACTCTCTGCAGGGTGATTTGTTGTAGCTGAACACTCTACAGGGTGATTTGTTTGTAGCTGAACTCTCTACAGGATGGTTTCTTTGTATAGCTGAACTCTCTGCAAGGTGACGTGCTTGTAGCTGAACTGTCTACAATATTAACTGGTTGCTGCTGAACTCCCTACAGCATAACTTGCAATGTAATAGAAATCTATAATGGAGTAAGTCATGAACTAGCTGAATGCTCTATTAGGGTGACTGTTCTATTAGAGTATCTCGATCTCGTATTTGCTACATGGAATTGGCTTTGGAATCATAACTCAACGGTTTGTAAACCGACTGTCAGTGTTGGGCAAGTTACTTTGTAAAAGTAACTAGTTACATATTACATATTACTTGCAACTGAACT
This sequence comes from Dysidea avara, assembly GCF_963678975.1. Classification (NCBI taxonomy): domain Eukaryota; kingdom Metazoa; phylum Porifera; class Demospongiae; order Dictyoceratida; family Dysideidae; genus Dysidea; species Dysidea avara. The sequence goes on along the minus strand of NC_089279.1, from coordinate 29,936,661 downwards.
ATTTAGTTGCAGTTACATATTACCCATAAAATAAAGTAACTGTAATAATATTACATATTATATAACTTTTTGCCCACAGCCTTAAGCTGTCATGTGTGAAACTACCACCTTATCACGTGACATGATTGCGTTGTTGGACAATATGCAAATCTTGGTTATAAGTAAGAAGCTGGTGAATAAGCTTCATTCAGTAGGCCTCGTTACTTCGTTGTGGCTAGGCGCTACTCAGAGGATATCTAACGAGATTAGTAACTTTGTTACTTGTAGTAATAATATTACGTAATATTAGACTCGTTACAGTAACTATATTACTTAGGTAACACGTTACATTTGTAAGTAAAATAACTTGCATTATATTACCTGTTTTTATAGCGTATTTCGTTATATTACTTTGTTACCACAAAAGTAATAATATTATGTAACGCGTTACTCCCAACACTGCCGACTGTTCTGTACTACTGCAAGGACTTTCTACGGTGACTATTCCAGCTACATACCAATTTTCAGCTCACTGCTCTAAGCGGTTTGCCTGGTAGGTGTGAACATTATTGGTATTTTTATTCACGAATCTCAATCGCGCAATTGTTACACACCTTCAGTTTCATGTCATATCTCCATGATCTTAATTTCGATTGTTTTTAAACCACCAAAAGGCACTCCTACAATGGTTGATCTATCCACAAACGTACTTTAAACTCATTCCATGAAGCGGTTTACCCTGTAGGCGTGACAACAAATCGATCTTGTTTTACGTGAATAATCGATCATAACTCCTGAACCATTCACCGAATTTGCACCAAACTTGATACTATGATTTTTCGTTGGACTCCCTTTATGTGTACCAAATTGCAAGACTATCGGAATACGCGTTTGTGTTTTATAGCAATTTTTCAAAGTGTGCGAAAAGACAAAGAATAAGAAGAAAAAAAAGCAAAAACGAAAAATAAAAACGAAATTTTGGGCACTCATATGTCTCGGAAATGGCTAAGGGGATTTTCTTCAAATTTGGTATGTGGGGTGGCCTAGCTGGCGGGAACCACTGCAGCAAAACTGGCTCAAATCGGATGAAGGATCACGGAGTTACAAAGGTGTAAAAATCGCGTTTTCTTTCTTCCTGTCAACGTACTCACGGGTGGCGCGCCGGCTTCTTCGGGCCGCACGACACACTACTGTGTGTCTTGTTATAGAAAAAGGACCAACTCCTAGACCCCCTGAACTTCAATTGTAACCATACAGCAGCATTTATGCTGTGCCCTTTATATGAAAGCTAGTTACCACTGCTAGGAAATAATGATTTCACTTTGTTAAAGTGGCTCACAATGCTTATGTGTGTATGTACACACACACACACACACACACACACACACACACACACACACACACACACACACACACACACACACACACACACACACACTACATACATATGCGTACACACAATATTATTAGGGTCAAAGCCCCAATTCCATGAACATCCTCTACAAGTTTTGATGATGGAAACATGTTCTGGTGACTAAAGTATTCCTCAGGTGAGTCAGATCCCTCCCAAAATATTATCAGTACCAGGAAAAAGAATTCAAGCAAGCTATAACTTTAACCCATGTTAGCTACATGTAAAATGCTGAACAAGGACACATTTTGAACAACTCAATCACTACTGGGTCTGATTCTATCATCAGTTTAAGTTATTATGACCCCCAACATTCCAGATGGCTGATAATGACTACAATAAGATGTATAGTGTATGCAAGATCTTGCCACTTACTGATCTTAATAGTCCCATTTATAATCTCATCCTTATCTAACTCTGCCTCTGATAAACTAAGACTTTGACTCTGCACAAGAGTAGAAGGCAAGCATCCCTATAACATCTCTCTCTATGAGCATGTGCTTTTAAACAAATCCTTGACATTAATGTTCCAGTGAGCCACATAATAGAGAACCTAGAGAGGATCTCAACTGCTGAGATGGAGCATTAGGAAAGTTATTTGTGAGCCTCCCAGAGTTGCTGGAATATAATTATATACATTAGTGAGTGTGTAACCTCATTCAACAACCTACAGAAAGACGCAAAGAGCAAAACTCTAGCTGTCTTCTACCAATATAGTTACTCTGCAAGAACCAAATACTGTTCACATACGTGATATGTGGCCATGACTGATGGCCACTCCATCACCTGAAGTTTAACAGATGCAAGATGGCTTTTCACACAAATGATCAGATTATGTCCACATGGTAATGTCTTTCATTTTACTTGCCATGAAAAATGCCCATGAACCAGCTTATTATTCTTTCTACCGATTCTTTGAAGTCTTCACCTATTATCCCAAATAAATTTATTTCCTGGTGTGATTCCTGAAATACAACAAATTACATCTGTGATAATAAAGGAAACTACAACATAAAATTGTAGCTTAAGAGATCAGATACTCAAATAGAGCAGTCACATTACCACTGAGTGAAAGATCATGTTACTACTAAAACTGTTGAGCATCCCTTTATTAGTTGTTAATTAATTTAACCCTGTGCACACTGCAAAACTTGAAACACCGAATCATGCAGGAAGCTTTGGGTGAAGCATCGGTGAAAGAAATTCCTGGGAGTGAGGAAGAAAGTGTAGGCATAGATTACAAAATATAATGGATGTGAGAGCATGAGATTGAAGTGTAAAGAAGTATGAAGTTCATAGTGATGGTATGCCTCCTACGTATGTAATACTGCTGCTTATTTATTAAAGGTTTACAACACAAGTACTATTATATCTCTGCAGGACTCAGTGGTCTTGCAGCCATCCACAGTATACACTGTTGGATTATGCTGCACTGCTTGTCCACCCATGTATATTAAGTTCCTAACATGAAAAATGCATCTCCACAAATCCAACTCCACAGGCTACATGTTATACTTCTTATTGACAAGTCCATCATGTGCACTGATAAACAATAGATTACACAACCTTAATGAGTATTCAAGCAGTCCTGTTGAGCACCTATTTTATTATCCAAAATACCAAAATCTGTAACAAGTATCCAAAACTTTTTCCTATAACCTATTCAAAAATGTTCTATTAAGTATGTTTGAAAAGTTGCAGAAAGGAGATCTAAAAATATCCATGATTGAGCCTTGGCAGACTTGATCCTGCAGCCATCCAACTTATGCTCAAATGCTTACAAGTCTGCTAACTTTCCTATACACATCTACTAGCACCGAGAAAAAATTAAGAAAGATGAACATGAGGAGAGTGATGAGTCATTTATTGTGAACCAGAGTGCTTTGATTCTGACTAATTAAGAAGTTAAATCATGCATTATGTTGATTGTTCTATATGCATTAGACTAATCTCCTTAAAGTGCTGCTGGATGGTGGCTTCTTACTTTGAAATTTAGGGTAATAACATCAAAATGAGGATGAAACCAGAATCAACTTACTCATGCCCAATAATGTGTCCTTATATATAGCTAGTTATCATAGTTGAAAATTTTATGTGCTGGTAGCTATTTTGAATTCTTCCCTCTGGCAAAAAAAAAATACCATCATTCTCTGGGGAATTAAGTTGAGGCAAGGTCTGCAGAGTTCAATTCTCACCATCAAAACATGTTAGCTAAAGGATGGTCACAGAACCTGGGATTTTAACCCTACATTAGGTGTTTGCAAACTACCACACATCATTGTATTGTATGTGTCTTTATAGACAGCATATTTAATGTAGTCCATAAAATAGAGTCTTAGAAGAAAGGAAGACAAAGCAGCGATGGAAAAATTGAGGATGGAACAAGCAAGAAAGAGAGAGATGAGGCTGATGGAAGAGAAAAAAGTAATGGACCAGTTTCAAAAAAGAAGAGAAGTGCAAATACAAAGCAGAAAAGAGGAAGAGATGGCATTGATGAAAGAAATGGAAGCTCTGAAAGAAAGGAGTACAACAGAAAAAAGGAGTGAGATAGAGTACAGGAGGAAAGAATTACAGGAGAGAATGGAGATATTGAGATGTATTTCATTGGAGGAAGAAATGAGGATGCAGCAAGAATTGGGTAATATGCGTAGAAGGAAGGATGAAGAAGAAAAGTTAGCAGCTTATGAAATGAATTTGAAGATGGAAGAAGAAAGGTGTGTTGTATAAATAGTGTGAAGTTACAGTAGTTATCTTGCATGTGTACATGTAGAGCAAGACAAGAATCAATCAAGTACAGAAGCTATCACCAGTAACAGTGATGCTTACACCTGACTTTAAAAGTGTGTTTAATGTATACACAAGTTAGCAAGCGTTTGTGTGTGTGTTCTGCGAGCAATGGAGGACTGTTTTAATAGTATTTGCCATGTGATATACGTTACAATGCAACCTGTTAAAGGCTAAATAGAGAAATTTCCATTGCAAAATATTCTACTTATAATAGTGACACAGCAGTAAGTCATAATCTATAGTTATACAGTACATATAAAATACCACATAAGGTCACACTCTTAGTTTCTGGTCACCTGCCCACATGGAAAACCTGGAACCCCAGTTTATGAGGACTACTATTAATATTACAGGCTAAGTGTACTTAAGTGCATGTGACCAAGAAAAACCAAGGACACTGATTTTTAAAAACTGCACAAGATCAAGATACTCTAAGAGAGCAGTGATACTATACACTTAACTCTAATATTAGAACAGTCGGGTATTATATGCTGCACTACTAAAATGTTTTGGACTAGTTTTGTCCTTGATTTAATATATAATGCTTCTGTTAAAGTAAATTCAGTATGTAGTATTAATCACTAGCCTAATAGCATCAGATAGGTTACTTTTCCTAACAATTTAAACGTGATCTGCTGATGATTAGTCTATCATAACTCTTCTACTGGATCTATATAAATTTAGATTTCTTTATCACTGACTGGAAAGCCGGTGAGCTCAAACTTCAGTTTCGGTGACTAAATAACTGTATACCCTAGATTGATGAGTGGCAATACTAGCTTAGTTAAAACATCAACTTTCCCACATGATCATGATCACTGAAAAACACTACCCTGGAGCACTCAGTGACTCAAAACCTTGACAGTCATTTTTCACAGGAAATAGAAGCCTGGAAACAAAGACTTCACATTTGAATGAATAGTTTCTGATGTGCAAGTAGTTAAACTTAATTTTGGGTCATTTGAACATCTTAAACTAATAAATAGGTAATACTTTCCTACCATAGCTAATAAGAAATTTCACTTGGAAAGCAAAAGTAGCTACATGAGCAGATCTTTCCTATAGTGCTCAACTATACATTGTTGTACTTGGTACTTATGCATGCTGTAAGAATTAGTACACAATTGGCTTAATAATTGAGCAAATAATATATCCAGTGTGTCATCACAGTACACATTAGGTGTATATGCAAGAGTCTATAGTCCTGAAGTCCTGATCATCTGCCTGCCCGCATCCTTTTGTTGGCTAGGGAGTGACCAGAAACTAAGGTATGACTTGAAGTGGCCTAATTTCAAAGCTTTTAACATTATATGTTTCAACTTCTTTTACATGCACAGTCTCTTGCATATGTTCAATAAATTCATTTGTCCTCAAATCAAAACAATGTGCTTACAAAACACTGATTATATGTAGCAGTCTTCAGCTACGTATATATGATATGTATGTACCATTGTACGATAATGGTAGATAAACAGTTCATAGATATATCACCTAAACAGAGTTCCTTTCATGTTGTCTTTTGACGAGACAGTGTGATAATCCTGGGAGGAACACTACTTGGTACACCTAGTAATATATAACACACAGTGATGAGACAGTACACTATCATATTAGGAGTCATGGTTTGCAGTGCACTTTCTTACAAGAAAATGTGAAAATATTGACCAGAACCAACCTCAAAATACCTTCATGGTACCTTGGCAGTATTGGTTAGGTATAACCAAGCCCAAAAATGCATCAACCAAATAGGTTGCTACAAACTTTATTTTCTACCAACTGACTTACAAATGCCTTCTGACAGTGTAAAAAAAGCTAAGACAGTGTAACAAAAAGCTAAGGCTTCAAGCTTGATTTTTCACTGCTAGACATCACTTCAGCTGAACTGGTAACAAAGAAAAGTATATGACAGGCCAATCCATTCAGTGCAGAAAATACAGACGATTACTGTGATAGCAACAGGTACAACTGTGAGCCAATGTGCACTACCATAAATTGACACCTTGTGCTGTCAGCAAAAAGAAATGGGAAACAAAGGACAAAGGTAAGTCCAGCATTGTACATATTGTGGTATAGTATGTCAAAAGGCAGTAATGCTGTGTAATGGGCTGAACACTTGCAGACATCAGCGTGTGGCGATAAATGGTAAATTTCCAGCCAGCTCACAGTGACATCCAGTGTGCCTCAAGCTATTGTTTTTTATTATATATTGATGACCTGCCTTCTGTAGTGCATCATTCAGCCATCAAGCTGTTTACTGATGATATTGCTATTTATAATGAGGTTAATGCTATGAAGATTGTGAGAAATTGCAGGATGATTTGAACCGGATCTATATATCTTTGTACTGGACAACTTAGATTAAATTCACAGAAATGCGATGCCCTAATGATTACCAAGAAACGAAACTCACTTACACATACATATTGTGTTAATGGTTCTCCAATTTCTTGGAAATCAATTGTTAGTTATTTAGGAGTTTATATCAACTCCACGCTAAATTAGACTGACCACATTCACAACAGCTGCTAAAAAGCTACCAGATGCAGTGGCGGATCCAGGGGGGGGGGGGGGCACGGGGGGCACGTGCCCCCCCTCCCTTAAAAAAATGTATATAAGATCGAGATACTCTAATAGAGCAGTCAATCACCAATCACTCTAATAAAGCAGTCACAGTGTTCATGGGGAAGTGTAGCTTACTTAGGAAGCTATAAATAGGATTTTATTTTACATAACATACGTGATATAATATATATGGTAAAGGATAACTAGCTATTATTGTTGTGACCTTTTTTTTTTTTTTTTTTTTTTGCTCTTCAACTTTTTTCAGCAAGGTGCCCCCCTTTTTCCAGACTCTGGATCCGCCCCTGAGATGTTTGAATTTATTATGTCATTCACTTTGGGGATGTTCCCCTTTAGTTAAATCTTTGGTTTACAAGTCCTCCATACGTCCAGTGTTAGAGTATGCTGCACAAGTTTGGAACTTCCATACAACCAAAAACATCAGTGCTATTGAGTTTGTGCAGCACACTTCTTCGGATGTCAGCAAAAAAGAAATGGGACACAATGGAGGACAAAGGTAAGTCCACGATGCGTGCATTGTACGTACTGTGGTATACCAAAGGGCACATCTTGGGACGAAGCAACATTGAACAGTAAAAAAAAATCAAGCCTGTAGCCTTAGCTGCTATTGTAGCATCATTAGGCACAGCACAGCACAGATTAGTATTGCCACTACTAGCACATGTACAAAGTCACGTAATCAAGTTCTAATTAATGTTACAAAGGCATTTCTAATTAATGTTACATAGTGGCAAGCGTTACAATGATGTATGCAGTGTTAAGTAAGTTTGATAACTATATTACTAGTGTTACACTATCAAGTTACACCTTGTCTGAAGTTATCAGGCAGGCAGGCAGGCAGGTAGTTAATCAGTCAGTAGAAAATTCCATTGAATAATTTGGGGAAAACATTTAGGGTCGTACTGGAGGCATTTTTAGGCTTGGTTTTACCTAACCAATACTGCCAAGGCACCAGGATGGTATTCTGAAGCTGGCTTTTTGTGATATTTTTGGCCAGAAAAACTCAACCTCCATGATCCCTAATATACAGTACTACCATACTGTATGATATCAGGTTGCACTGAAGGTGGTTTATGGCTTGATTACACTGCCAAGGCACCATGAAGGTGAGGTAGATTTCTGGTCATTATATTAGCAAATTTTCATTATACAATACTATCATACTGTATGACCTAAACACAGTTCTTACTACTTTTCAATGGGGGAATGCTAATGTGAGTGCAGATCAAAGTACTTACAAACAAACAAAGCTTGCTGCTGAGTTAATACATATATGAATCTACACACATTTACCTTTTGCTATTGCAAAAAAACTACACAGAACCAATTACCTGTAGGCAAGAGATTTTAGTGGTGTATTAGACTTTCGCAATGTGATAAAATTTGTGATGTACTGTTACCAATACTGGTATTGGGCCTACTTTAACGCTATCAGACAAAGTTATAGATGTCCGATACGAACCAACTGATATTTTGAATGACATCACTTAATTGTCTTTCAAGAGGGCAGCATGGAGTTGAGCAAGGTAAGAATTTTTTGTGAAAGAAGCCAGCCAGCCAGCCAGCCAGCAAGCAACATTATTAGTACAGTGAAAAGAGTAGTTAGCCATGAAGATAACAATTTAAAAAGGACAATTATTCCTTGTGATTGATGGCCACAAAACCAATGAGCTGCACTTTACAAGAATAGCATATATGTTGGTAAGCTGGCTTATTAACCATTATGGCTGTTCTTGTGTATATTAAATGCATCCGTACATACAAAGTATCAGTACTGGATTGATATCAGCCATTTTTCACCTATAATGTATCATCTTGGTATAGGGGATAGGTAGTAAAATTGTGGTATTAGTCCATCACTAGTAAAGTAGTGCTTTTTGTAGAACAAATTTTCATGGCTTAGACATTGATCACTGGATCAGTCCATGCAACTTGTACATGGACAAATATTTAAGATAGGATGCCAGCAAAATCCACGAAAACTTGTACGAAACGAAACTTTCTTGCCTTACAGTTATAGTGCCTGAAATGTAGTGCTTAAATTTAGGTCAGATCAAGTCTGACCAGGATGACTGGGTCATCCAAGTCAGTGATGCCGGCCAACCCATTTTAACCATGAAATGCATATCTCACCTTGTCGCCATCCAGTAGCAGGGACAGGTGTCACATTAGTACTATGATTAGGTATAGGTCTGTGTGGGCAGTAAATATAAAACAACAACAACAACAACAACAGACAAGACAGTTATTAGATTATAGGAATGAAAATTTAAACACTCTCTAGTTGTGCTGGAACAAATGTGCATGCTACACATTTGAAGGTTCTATAAATTTAACAATACAATGACTGTTCAAATAGTTTGTTTCTAATATTCAATTGACATGTTGTGCTGAAGTGTACTGTCTATACTGAGATAGCATTTACAATGTAGGAATTAAAGTTATTTTCTGAAATAGTGATTAACAAAGTCTATGTTTATATCATAGTACCCATGGCAACAAATTTTGTTTTATCTTCAAAATTTTGAACCACTTTCAGTATTCTTACCTTCATATACTGGTACCCTCATTTGTCCAAAATTAAAAGTGACTAGAGTTTTAGTGTAGGTGTATGCTTATTAGACTAAATTAATGGACTTAATTTATTCACTTATCATTATCTGAGACCATTGGGGTTTGGAGGGTCTACTGTACTGTACCAATACTAAAATGCATTAGTAATATTTTTCTAATTTTTTACATACAGCTTGAGACTATATTTAGACTGCTAGTTTGCTATATACATGAGTTTCCATTGTGAAAAGTACATGTCACACTCAGTTAATTGCTTACATGAATCTTCTTCCTTGACTCTGTGTCAACTACACAAGAAATATCCACAAATCACAAGCACACACACACACACACACACACACACACACACACACACACACACACACACACACACACACACACAAAGCAAAAAAGGAAACGTTTGTAACCATGCACAACTCAGGTGCCACAAGTCAGTGCAGGAAAATCCCTTGAGGCAGAACTGGTATACTGCAGAAAGCTATATCATGCCTGTGGAGCTTCACCTGTTATGTGAGACATGGACAATTGATTTTTGCTTTCCCAGTTATAAACAAGTTGGAGAACAGAACACACAGAATACTATAGTATTGTTTTAGTAAGGAGTTTAATAGTCATAGTTAGTTTTGTCAATAATTTTAGTTTTAGTAATCATTCTAAATTCCTTTTAGTTACAGATTTAGCTATGGTTATATTCTCTGTGTTGTTTTAGTTATATCTTTCAATTCTTTTTAGTTTTAGATTTAGTTATTCTGTTGTTTTTTTGGTTATAGATTTAGTTTTAGTTATAATATGGATTTGCTTTTAGTTATAGTTAATTAAAACAACACTACACAATACACATACATACATTTGATTGCTGATCCATTGCTGATGGTATCATATAGCTACTTGGTGGACCATGTTGCACACCTATAGAAAACAACTTCACTTACTGCATACCTCTCAGTTACAACACTGCTATCTGCTAAATTAGAATACTTTTTGAAAGACGTGCACAATAATTACCACATGGACTATAGCCTCAGGTAGTTAAGATATTCAACAGAACAGATGCTACATTGCATCATACAGTACGATAGTACTGTATAGTAGGGACCACAAAGGAGTAGGCGTGGCCCAAGAAATAACATCACTCAAAAAACAGTCTCAATTTTCCCTGACAACGATGAGGCAGTATTGGTTTTTACTAAGCCCAAAGAAGCTTTCAGATCAACCCGAAACACTTTCAACAAGTTGCTACGGAGTTTTAAAAATAATTTATTTAATGGAATTTTCTATTGACTGCCTGACTGATGCCTTCAGACAAGCGTAACTCGATAATGGCTAAGGCTACGGGCTTGATTTTTTCCCTGTTTGACATTGCTTCGGTCCGACAGGTGCCTTTTGGCATACCGCAGTACGCACAATGCATTCTTCATGGACTTTCCAGTGTCCTCCTTTGTGTCCCATTCTTCTTTGCTGACAGCGAAAAGTGTCGATTTGGTGGTAGCACGTGATGGCTTCCTTTCGTAACGGAAATCATCCGTTTTTTCATAGTGGCTATTTTGATTGTAGAGGTGCTTTTTGAACAGTTCTTGATTCGTACTACTGTGTAACGGGGTGAACATAGCTGACAACAAAGCGTAATGGATACTTCTTTTCAGATGATAATTGATATAACTGGGGCACGCTGCACTATTTCTTTCAGTATGCATGGATTGCAGAGGTGCTTTTCGAACAGTTCTTGCTGTGTAACGGGTTGAACATAGCTGACAACAAAGACTTTACTTTTCAGACAATAATTGATATAGCTGGGGAGCGCAGCGCCATTTCAGATGTGGTATGCATGGGTTCATCAGTCATAATTGTTTACAACAACAAAAAAGTTAATAAACAAGTACACAGAAAAATTTGGAATTTTCAACTAGAGTAAGGACCATAGCACATCGATAAAAAGTACCGAAACAAGCTGGAGTAGTGCACGATATTAAATCACAGTAATAAAACAAGAATTGTTATATCCCTACTGTGCTCAAAATACCATAATGGGGATATAGCACAGTAGGGATATAACACTTCTTACTGTATTACTGTGATTTAATGTTGTGCACTATTCCAGCTTGTTTCAGTACTTTTTATCAATGTGTGTATGGTCCCTACTCTGGTTGAAAATTTTAAATTTTTCTGTGTACTTGTATAATTATGTTTGTTGCATGTATATAAACACTTGAGATATTTAGGAGATTTACCATCTGACCTGTCATTGGCTGTGGAGATTGTCGTTGCTTCTGTATTCTTCCTGGCAGTGAGTGTGGTACTGCACCTGGTCCAGTACCTCTAGTAGGGATGGGAGTAGTGTAGGCATTGGAGGACAATAATGGCCTGTATGAAATGAGAATGAATATACCGTTAACTCCCTTAAAATACTCTAATACAACACACACTAGTCACATGTTGTAAATCTTATACTCACACATGTGCGCACACATGCATATACATGCACTGCACACACCCTACCTCTGAGGCTGAGTTAGAACTGGTGAAAGAGACATAGGAGAAGTACCATGACCATCCATGGATCTGCAGATTAGCAAGAGTGTTGATTACATGACAAAGAGCTCCAATGCATGACTTACCCTACATGTGGGCCAGGTAACATGGCAGTAGAGCCTGGTGTAGCTGTATTGTGTAATCCTTTGGGGCTGACTGTGGAATAAAAAAACTGGCATTAACAAACAGGCAATAAGCTATATAGCATGTACGTATACTTAAAGTACATACACGCACGCATGCACACACGCACTCACTCACTCACTCACTAACTCCACTCACTCACTCACACTCACACTCACTCACTCACTCACTCACTCACTCACTCACTCACTCACTCACTCACTCACTCACTCACTCACTCACTCACTCACTCACTCACTCACTCACTCACTCACTCACTCACTCACTCACTCACTCACTCACTCACTCACTCACTCACTCACCCACTCACTCACTCACTCACCCACTCACTCACTCACACCCACTCACTCACACTCACAAACAGAGACTTGGACTGCCATGAAATGGATGATGCTTGCCCTTGCCCAGAAGAATCCAACCAATCATTGATGAGGGTGGGTAGATATAAACTTATGTCTAGAGTCTTTTGCTCTCTTAAAAAATCCATTGGCATGTGTCACAATGGAAGGGTTTAGATTGAGACTGTGGTCCAGCCAGCAAATTCTCCAATCTTTCAGTAATTAATTGTACATCTGTCTTGAACCCATGAGTCACTACTGGAAAAGTTCTTAAAATCCTATTTGAGTATCTCTTTACACCATGGGCAGGTTGGCAGCCATCCAAACAAAATCCTTTTTGGTGTGCGATCATCAGACATATGTGCAAAATGAGCCAACCACCTGAGCCTAGCCAAGCTTAACACAGCCTCTCACATACCAAAACGTTTAACCAACTGACTAGTAGTGATGTGCTGTGCCCACTGCACAGCTCTTCCAATGCCCATAATACATCTAATACAGCGACGATGAAAAGTCTCTAACCTTTTAATAATTACCTGAGTGGGAGCCCATGTCATACAAAAGGATACCCAACACTACAGATTGATAGACCAACCACTTAGTTTCCAAACTAAGGTCATGAGCCAGAAACACAAAATTGCATTAAAAACTTTGGAAATCTGTGCGATTCAGCGATTAACCTCCCCTATCATCCTACCATAGCCTCTATCAATGACCCTAAATTCCTTTACTGCCTCTACAGTACCACCACCTAAATGGCAGTAGAGCCTGGTGGGATGCACACACACATGTGTACATGCACGCACACAATCACACTTGCACACATACACACACGTACACCACATACGTACAACAAACACACCACACCCACAACACAACCCTCAGGACTAGTGCCTATGGGAGACTGTATCACATTTCATGGGTGCGAAGCTTTTATCCACAACACACATGATATATTAGATGATACACACACTCACTTATCTTCCCATTACAAGGTGGTGGTCTCACTAACAATCTATTGGGTCCAGATGAAGGATGAAATGGTTGCTACAATATAACAACAGCTAAACAGATGTGCTATTAATATTAGCATAATAAAAGCTACCAAATACTACAATTTGAAGCTCATGAGCATCACAAAGTACCTTGCAGTACTTATTTTTATTTATTTTTGTTAAGGTTTTACAGCACAAGTGCTGAAGGTCTCAGGTCTGTTTAAAGTTGTTACATAAAGTGTGTTTGAAAAGATGTAAAAATGAGAAAAAATCCATGACTGGACCTGGGCAGCTTCTAACCTGTAGTCATCCGATTAACGCTTGAACGCTTACAGGAGTCTGCCAGGTGGTCAGGACATTTTCTCCTTATCAAAGTATATATATCCATAGGAACTCTAGAGAGTAACTTATGGACTCCTGACATATGAATCCTTGCTTAGTGTAGAAACAAGCTCTAACAATGCTTACCCATTCTTTCTTTCCTTTTTGACCACTGCTCGGCCTACAATAGTAACAGTTCAAATATGGTAACTGCTATATTTAGCTCACACACGACTCACGTTGTCATACGTTGACCAGATGGTGATGGAGTTCGTACTGTACAGCATATAACCATGGTAACCAATGACATCACATGATTGCATTAACAGCTCACATGATCTCATCTCTTTAGGAGAAGGTGTGTTCCCCATAACAGCAGCTTGGCCAATCGGTGTGGTCCTGAGGACAAGTTTAAAAGTTTACAGCAAACCATAAAGTAAGTACCTTCCACTACGTTGGCTGCTACTACTGCCCCCACTACGATTATTGAGCTAGAGGTAAATAATGAAAAAGACCAGAATTACAAAAAGCTCCTCCACACATGTCCAGGTAAACTTGAAAGGCCATAGACAAAAATCTTTTGCTCAATTTTGTAACCAAACATTTAAGCAAAAAAATCCCTCCAGTTTTTAGATATAAATATTAAAATAATTTGTGCATGGGAATCATATAATTATGGTGGTTGTATGCCTGGAGGTTAAATTACCATCATTTTCAGTTGCACATTCTCCTCCTGTAATAACTGCTGTTTCCTATGCATGATCAAAAATAAGTGAAATATCAACAGTGCTATTTTTAAAAATACATATCTAGTATTAGACCCTTTTGTGGTGGATTTTGGAGGTGTCCAAGTTACTTAGATCCTTTTTGTATTTTTTATGGGCACTTGTACTGTGCATCAACACCTGAAAATATTGTTGTTACAGGTGGAGTGATGGCTTGTTTCTACTAACAATAAATTTCTCTGTTACAAGCAGCTGTCAAAAGTGTTAAGGTACAACAACTAGAGGGGCTTACCTGATATCAGACGGGCTCCAATATCGGACGCTATTTCTCCTAAACTATAGTAAATATTCAAACATTCTGCACATCTCCAGGTAGGCCAATGCTTCATAAACTTGTGTACCAAGTTTCAGATCTCTCGGTTTCTTGGTCTCGGTACAGCAACCTTTTGAAGACCAGTCCGAATAATACGTAAAATCAGAAAAAACGCTCAATTCAAGGACAGTCATTGTTTGCAGATCACACTTGCATTAAATCAAAATTCGCATACATTCAGATTGTAGGGCTACTCATGTACTTTCTAAATATGTATGGCTTATTTCATTTAAAGTATTGTACTGATGAGTTATAGACCAAAGAAAAGAGGCTGTCACTGGAGCAATAATCGCCCTAACTATTTTTGCTCAAAATCAGAAAAAAATTGTTTCAAAATGCATACAAGGTGGATGATTGTTTTCGATTGTGTACTGAAAGTTGTTAAACACTAGTTCCTGCAAATCCAACACTATAAAGACATAAAATACTGCAGACTTGACTGCAGAAATAGCAAAATCTGTAATATAGCCGTCAAACACTCTAACATAAAAAGTCAATCATTTCAGCTGAAAGCCTAAAATTCTAAAACAAAAAGTACGTAGAACCACATTTTAAGCATATCAGCATTATGTAGAATTGATTTACACCACCTTTTTGGTGGGGACTATTCTACGGAACGGAACGGAACGGAACGGAACGGAATGATGGACTAAACCACGGAACGGAACGCTTTCTCAAATTGAAGCTTGCAACTTACCATTGCTGAAACTTCCCTTATAAGTTAGCAGTGGCATCTCCAGTGGGTGATTAAACATAAGATAAAAAGAATTAACGGATTGATTGTGGGTTTTTGTTGGTTGTCATTAGTAACGAAGTATTATTGTGGGATGAGCTGTATCAGTGATGTTCATCCATTCGAAAGGGAACTTTATGTGAGCTGTTTTTCTTATTTAGACTTTAGAAAACAGTCTGGGCCGGTCTTTCAAGTCATAAGTCAGTGTATAAATAAAGCAAGCAGGAAGATACTGGTAACAGGAAAGAGCCAGCTGAATTAAAACTTGAAGAATTTTGTGCAGTGTGTGAGGAGCAAATATTTTGGCAGACCGCAAGGAGGGTATATTCTGCAAACATCACTGAAGTGTATGCATGGAGTTATTTATATATTAACAGCTGGTGCAATGGACTAATGCCGTATTCAATAGTGAGCTGATTTTATCTATTGCACAATTCAAGGATGTGTCTGACTGCTAGCCTTGAATCAGGCTAAATGCCAAAACTCCAAGATCAGCCAAATCTCTATTATAAGCTGCATGTGTAACCATGCCCGTAGCCACCAGGCAAACGTGATTTGGACCAGGATGTGTGTGTAATTTCTATGTATCTAGTCAGACCTGAAATGGAACACTCACATTAATTACATGCCACCTAAGAATCCTAGGATTTCTTAAGTGTAACATTTCACATGCTTCACTTCAAACAAAACAGGTTAAATTTGTTCGTCTATTTTCAAGTGATTCCCAGTCCAGCTGGTCCATGAAATTACAATGGGATCACATGTATTTGTTACAGTGCGGGCTGTCCTGTGTTGGATCTATATACTCTAGAGTTGAGATTTCAAGGTAGACTCACTGCCAATGTACTGACACTAGTACTGTTGTAGCATGTTTAAGTGGAGGACAAATGAAATAGTAATGCTAGATTATTTATGTATACAAATTTTTCATAATGAAATTGATATCCCATTTTGATTTGTACTTCCACTTTGCAACGTATTCAAGAACAAGAAGCTACCACACTTAATCTCCAACCACTGTCATTAACTAACCAAGATCTCACTAGTCTGTAATTCACCTTACTGTAGTGATTTTATTGATTCATCTGTATGTTTTCTTCATTTTCCTTTGAAGTTGTACCAAGAGTTCATAATAAGGTGGAGAGTGTCTAACTTGAACGCATTCACCAAACACCCTGCTTAAAGTAACACCTCGGCCTTATTTCAGAACAAAGGCTTTACCTTCTTCAGCAACACTAATCAACAGTTTTCTATCCCCCAGTAAAGGTGTTGATTTGATGAAAGGTGAACTTTACGCAGGGTGTTTGTACAGGCCATACTGAGAGTTAGACACTCTCCCCCATACAAATCAGTATTACGAACTCTTGGTTGTACAGTATAGGTAAACAAAGATAAGTTTCTCTCCCATCTTATTCTAGGATTTCTATTGACAAGAAAAATTCAATTATTTGTATACAGGCTCAAAATTGAGAAAATATAAAGAAAGTGAATTAATATTAATATTATACAGTCAGTTTGCTTTTGGATATTTAATGCCTCCAACCACAACAAAAATTTGATGAATCCATGCATCTCATCACTGGTCGTCTGAACATTCTGAAAGTGATACCTCACTCAATCAACCATATATTCTGTTTATTAGACTGAATAAAGTCATGATTACCTAAACAATCACTTAATTAATGTTTTATAATTATCCTATTCCATTTTCCTGGAGGTTCCACCGATAAATGCAATTTCAGCAATGATAGCAGCTAGCCAAGCTGCAAGTTGATTCAGAAAACATTCCATTCTGTAAAATAGACCCCATCCAGAATTCAACTCAGTACTCAGGCTGAGATATCTGACAATAGTCCACTACTCTGTTAATGAATCATTGATGTTCACACAATATAGCCTCCTTGAGGTATATATCTGAATGTTTGCTCCTCACACACTGCACAAAATTCCTTTAGATTCTGCTTAGACTGAGTTGATTCAGCTTGTCACCATACTTGTTTCCTTTGTAGTGTAGCTATGCACATACTGATTTATGCCGATTAGAAAGGCTGGGCCTCAGACTGTACATTCTAAAGTCAAGTAAGTAAAAATAACTCACATACTAGTAAAAACAAGTCATGCATTAAGTTCCCTACTTGATATATCCGAAGATGAACACACTGAGTCAGCTATTCCCACAATTAGTACTTCGTTACTAATGACAACCAACAAGAACCCACAATCGATCCTTAAATTCGTTTTATCTTTCTTGGGGTACGTTTGATTACCTGCTGGAAGTGCCACTGATAACTTGTACAGCAATGGTAAGCTGCAAGCTTCAATCTGAGAAAGCATTCCGTTCCGCAGTTTAGTCCATCATTCCGTTCCGTTCCGTTCCGTTCCGTAGAATAGTCCCCACCCACCTTTTTGCAAAAAATTGGCGACTGTTATATTAGGGTATTTGACTGCTCTATTAGAGGATTTTGGCATTCCTGTAATATTTTAAGTCTGGAGGACAGTGCGTTTATTGGAAAAGTTGCTTGACAACTTGTAAATGATTAATTGTATGCAATTATCCACTTTAAAATATTTTCAAAGCATTGATTACAATTTTGAGTTAGGGCGATTATTGCTCCAGTGACAGCCTCTTTTCTTTGGTCTATAACTCATCAGTACAATACTTTAAATGAATAAACCATACATATTTAGAAAGTAAATGAGTAGCCCTACAATCTGAAGGTATGCAATTTTTGATTTAATGCAAGTGTGATCTGCAAACAATGGCTGTCCTTGAATTGAGCATTTTTTTCCGATTTTACGTACAATTCGGACTTGTCTTCAAGAGACTGCTGTACCGAGACCAAGAACCCGAGAGATCTGAAACTTGGTACACAAGTTGATGAAGCATTGGCCTACTTGGAGATGTGCAGAATGTTTGAATGTTCACTGTAGTTTAGGAGAAATGGCGTCCGATATTGGAGCTCGTCCGATATTAGGTGAGCTCCTCTAAATCCATACGATTAAAATTTTTATAATGTTTGGCATTGAATTTTGATTATTTCATTAGTGTAAGTTATATTGCATGGATTTATATGTGTATATACGTACACGAAGCCAGATGCAAGGAAGAGGGGTCACTATCAATAGAAGACGTGTAGCGCCATCTAGATTATACGTACTAACATTTGTCCGTAATCTGCTTCGTAAATTTGTTGTATACTTTCGAGCTGATTCGATTCCCACAGTGCAAAGGCCACAGTGTAAGTCGTTTTGGTGTGTCCGTGGATTACTGGTAAGTGTTTTATTCAGATTCCTACCTCACCCCAACCATGATAGAGTCACGACAGCTTACCAGACCGCTAGTGAACCGTTCGGCTAGGCTTGAACCCATACTGAAACCATAGTACAGTAGCCTAAGGCACGGAATATACTACAACTCAAGCTACAACTTCGTAGCACCCAAGAATTTCCAAGCCGGAAATTTGGAAATTTGGTAGAAATTTATCCAGAAATTAGAAATTTGGTTGGCAAATTTCCATATTTCGAAATTTCGTAGATGGATTTTGTATGTGAAGGACCCCCCGTTGGTACGTAGAAAAATACTTTGATATGCCCTACAGGTTGAAATAGTAGCTAGGGGAGTAATTCCGTGATTATCGATTCTTTTCATTGCGGACCCTAGATTAGCAGTATACTAGCTACGCTGCTTTAGGCTTCCCACAATCAATCGTGCCACAGCGTTCTGTGCTGAATACTCAGCGAGCGAGTCCATCTCGGAGTCGATTGACCTGGACCAGTTGGATTTGAGTGATGCTTGTGTAGGTACGTGTTTTAAGTTTTATATAGCTACTTTGTGCTTATTTCTGCTTTTATAAGTGAAGTTCTTAAAATGTAGTACAGACTCTGCCTTCTGTCCCTCCAGTCACTGACTAGTATCAAGCTGGGACTACACTGTGCCATTTATGTATTTATTTGGTATTATTTCCCACCAGCATGGAGCATTTCTAGATGCTTTAATTTGCACCAATAAATGTTCAGCCCCCTACCACTCACCCCTACCCCCCACACAGGCCTGTTAAGTCCAAAGCTGTCCTAACGTAGGAACCATGATTGAACTATCCTCCTGCCTATGGCTTAGTACTTTTACTTTGCGCTGTTTTTTGTTATTTTTTGTGCAGCTTTGGTGAATCTATCTTCATGCTTTAATCCTTTGTGATGACGTTTCACTTTCTCAAACATTTTCAACTATGCTACAGTAATCTTTTAATCTTTACAGGGCTGCACTGAAAATCAGTATTCAGTTACTGAGTGGATCCCCTGTTAAAGAATTACAATTACAATCTACCAAAGATACTGCGGGTTGCTACACTTGATTTTCAACCAATATCTCATGCTGCTAACATAATAAGCACTATAAATACTGATGTGTGAACATAATTTTGTCACAAGCCATCAATTAAAAATATACTAGTCGGTGATTATAATTTATGTGATGCATTCTAAGTTTATTTCAACATTCACACTGCACTATAATTTTCTTACTTGCTTGTACAGTAATTATTAATTATAGGTGTGAAAAAACACAGGCATGTGAATGCTAGTACTAGTGAATGCATATTGTAGTGTATGTAGTTAAAGAGCAAGTCACTTCCATACAATAGATCCATGCATGTGTAATGCATGCGTGTGTAGCATGTGCATGCAGTGCGTACGTGCGTGTGTGTGATGAGCATGTGTATGTGTGAGTGTGTAAAGTTGTATGTCTGTGTCTGTCCTTATCTCCCACAGCAGGTGATAGTCCAGGTGGGACTCTTTAGGTGCCCACACCTTCATCTGTGTGACATGGTGCAACCTCCTGCGGGTTACTAGTACTAGTACATAGCTACTGAGATATTCGAGCCTACCTAGTGAACCAGCACTGTGTAGGTGTGTGTGTGTGTGTGTGTGTGTGTGTGTGTGTGTGTGTGTGTGTGTGTGTGTGTGTGTGTGTGTGTGTGTGTGTGTGTGTGTGTGTGTGGTGTACGTGTAGTGTGTGTATGTGTGTGCGTGCATGTGTGTGTGTGTGTGTGTGTGTATGTGTGTAGTATGTATGCAATGCTTGTAGGACATCTGACATTTCCGGCCAAAATTCGTGTTTGTCTGAGCATATTAACAAGGATTGTGTATGTGTATGTAGTGTAGTACGTGTGTGTATTGTAATCTGGTGTACGTGCGTAGTATAGTGCAGTTTTCATTGTGTGTGTGTGTGTGTGTGTGTGTATTGTACTATAGTGCATGTGTGTGTAGTGTGGTGTAATGTAGTGTAGTGTGTGTAGTGTAGTGTAGTGGGTATGTGTGTAGTGTAGTGTGTGTAGTGTAGTGTAGTGGGTATGTGTGTAGTGTAGTGTAGTGCAAACATGTGAGTAGTGTAGTGTGCGTGTGTGTAGTGTGCTTAATGTGACGTAGTGTGCATAATGTGGCATAGTGTGTATGTGTGTAGTATGTGTGTGTGTATGTATGTGTGTGTGTGAGTGTGTGTGTGTATGTGTGTGTGTGTGTGTGTGTGTGTGTGTGTGTGTGTATGTGTAGTGTGCACTGTGTGTGTGTGTATTGTGCAGTGTATGTGTGAATATTGTGCAGCGTGTGTGTGTAGTGTGTGTGTAGTGTGTGTGTGTGTGTGTGTGTGTGTGTGTGTGTGTGTGTGTGTGTGTGTGTGTGTGTGTGTCATATGATTGATTTTATAGTGATGGGGGTCAGTCTTTATCAAGACTATTTTTGTTGGCGCCTCCTCGTGGTGAACCCTGGGCGGTGTTTTGCAGTGTTTGCATATACCGGCTGAAGCCAACAAACCACAATTGGTGTTCTTGTGGAGTAGTCCAGAATCTAATTGTGGTTCTCTTTCTTTGGGCTTGCAATCCAAGGAAAGCACTTGTTTTGCACTAGAGAGTGACTTACTTTGCTTTTTTTCTAGTTAGTGGGTTATTAAACACATGTCGAATCAAGCCATGCAAATTCGAATGGGGCTACCTACCTGAGGTGGTCCAGTTCGATTCAATTCGACTCACATCTGCGTGTAAACAGTTGTGACCTTGTAGTTCGATTTAACTCTAATAAACGGAATAAAAGTACGGACAGTTACAGCTAAAATGGCGACTGTAATAATGAAATGAAGCAACAGCGAAGTATTTAGGCGACGATAAGGAAACACAGCTTCAAGAACAACACAAGGGCTCAAAGCAAACATGTAAGCGTGCGAATCAATAGTTAACTAACTACACGGAGTTGAGAGTAGTCGCCAACATCGAAGTAGACTTTATCACCGTAAACTCTTTAAATTTCGATCTCGGCTGCTAGTGAGGCATAATTTTTTCACCAAAAGAGTAGTTAATTTGTGGAATTCTCTTCCAGCAGATATTATTTCTGCACCAACCGTGGCATTGTTTAAGAAGAATCTTGATGATTTATGGAGAACAACAAGATATGGGCACTCTCAAAGGCCTGTGGCCTAGCTTGACAGTCTTGTACTGCCAAGCAATTTTTGTCCATTAATAATAATAATAATCATGCCTACTAACCAGGCGATTCAGAGAACACAAATCCTTTTTAACTCTATCAACAACTTTACTCCGACGCAATTTTTTATTTTATTTTTTATTTATTTATTGATTAGCAAACACCCAACAGGGTTTTTACGCTAATGTACAAGGTACGTACACATAAGTGCCTAGTTTAAGTTACAATAACATAAGTGCCTATAATTTAGGTTACAATAATGATTAGTACTAAGTTACAATAAGTGCTAAGTTACAATAGGTGCTAGGTTACAACTAGTGCTAAATTACAGTAAGTGGTAAGTTACAATAAGTGCTAGAATTACAATGAGTACTACATTACAGTGAGTGCTAAGTTACAATAAATACAATAAGTGCTAAGTTACAGTTATAAAGTAGGAGTAGTTGATTGTTTAAATGTTTCAAGATCAATGGTAGATAGATTTGGGATACATAGATCGTTCCAATGGGGAATAGTTCTGGATTATGATTGTGGGTTTACGTTTTTTACAGATAGGAGCGGGCTCACCTTCATAGTATAAACGGGGCTCACAAATCGATCTGGATCGCACTGAAGCGATCTCATCCAGAGCGATCTGCAGTATGAACATGCGGTTATATGTCTTCAGATAGTTCAAAGTAGTCTCACGTGGCCAGACCGCTTTATCTCCGTTACGGCGCTTATCGATTAGAGGTTCAAGGCTGTGGGACTTTGGCCCGACACCAAGTATCAGCTTTCTCGGCTTCTTTGCCTGATGGCAGCAGCCCTGCAAAGTAATTTCCGATTAATACGTATATTATAGTCCCGAAAAAGGCGATTCACGGACACCCACAGTTTACAAATCAGACTTAGCTACATCCACAGGGGCGGATCCAGAGTTAGGAAAGGGGGGGGGGGTGCACTTTGCTGAAAAGTTGAAGAGCAAAAAAACAACGAAAAAGGGTCACAGCAATAATGGCTAATTCCCTTTACCTAATGTATATATTATCAGGCCCGTAGCCGGGGGGGTTCTGAAGAACCGCCCTCTTGGAAAAAAGGTCCAAAATTTTAGCAAAAAGCTCCATAATTTAACCAAAAAGGTCCACAATTTTAGTATAAAAGTCCAAATTTTCAGGAGCAAAAGTCCATTAGCTACAGTTTACGAGATACCACTAGCTAATAAGAAGCTAAATTAATAACTCATTCAGTGCTTGTATTAAATCATAGATAATATACCCCCCTGGATTGGAAACTGCGCCGCGCGCACAGACTTTGTACAAGCAGCAGAACGGTGGCATTAACGACTTTACTTTGTTACGAGGATGACTTGTGGTGTTATGATAATTATTTTGGTTAGTTGGACCACTCCGCTTCACTTTTGGTCTGAAGGCTTACAATGGCGGACTACATGCTTTTTTGGAAGCACATTCTTTGGCTAAACTAAGTGCTGTAAGTAGAAAAAGAAAGTACCACAAGGTTAACTATGCTATAAAGAATTGCCTCGGCTAAGTAATATGCCTTCCCATAACTTCTTTGGCAGGTTTTTGGGATGGTATTTTTTGGCCAAACTGGAAGCACATTCTCTCTGTGATTCTGGACAGTACCGCTACACAATTTATACTACGAAGTCATCAAATAATGCTCCATGGTATGGTCTGGGTGTGAAGGGCGTAGCGTACAGGGTTTCGGTGCTTTCCTTGAATGTGTCCAAACCATCTAACTTCACGTGTTCAGTTTCGCTTCTACCATTCGCACAATAGAGAGCCAATTTGCCTCGAAACTCGCTGTTTCTTGAGAAAGAACCCTTTACCAGTGGTGAGTCTTGTTTCACCCAGAGAAACTTGTCTTGTTATTGAAGAGGGCGCGAAACCAGCCTGTAACCAGTGGCGCTTACTAGTTTCCAATCCAGGGGGGTATATTATCTATGATCAAATGTAATGCACGATCAATATACTCTAATAGAGCAGTCTACCACTCTAATAGAGCAGTCACAATTATATTTTCTTTTAAACGCTACTTAATTTACATGTAGATTAAAGCTGAGTTTTCATTACTGAAAATATAAGACTTTGGTGGACAAGCCCCTCCATGCAGAGCCCACAAATAGCATCCGTGCTTCAACTTCATGTAATACGTAAATTTCATTGTTTAAGACACCCTTTGTTCTGCTCCACTGCCCCTGTTGATCATGGGAGAGTGCTCGATCTTTCTCATTCTTATTCACTGTGACATTCCAATATATTATATGTAGACACATGTATGTGCAGATGGTATAATTACAGTAGCAGTAGAGATCTTTTTCCAGATGTATGTATGTATTTGATTGTACCATTTGGGGTTTTCACCCCCTGGGCAAACCAGCTGAGCTGACTGCCCAGTACCTAATCTTAAAATCTTAAATCTTAAATCAGATATCATCCATACAGCTGGTCTTCAGCTTACCTTTAAAAAAAGTTATTTTTATTGACTGAAATGCTATTACATTCAACCTTTTAGTATATATTTTCAAAAAATTTCCTGGAGGGGGGGGCATGCTTCCAGACCCCCTAGTTTCAGCATGCCGCACACCATAAATATAATCTGAATAATGTCATATGAAAAGGTCTACTTTTCTTCTAAAAGAACCTACCCATGCAGATAAAAGTCTGGCTACGGCCCTGATTATCATAACATCCTTATTCGTGTTAAGCTACACTGCCTCATGAACACTAGTACTGTGACTGCCTTATTAGAACAGTCCCCCCCCTTGCCACTGATCCAATCAACAGTTTTGTATGTTCACGTTGTTCATCAACTCATCTATTTTCTAAATATCCTCAGTTTATTGATTCAAATATTTTAAATCACGAATTACAAACCAAATAAAATGAGACATCACTGGAGTAATAATCGCACCATGAATTTAAGTGTACGGAAGTATACAGTGTTTGTAAAAGTATACGGTACACATTTTCCATAAACTTATCACAAGCAACGTATACCTAATCAAGTTTCCATATACTTTATTTATGGTGCAATTATTACTCCAGTGATGTCTGATTTTTTTTTTTTTTAATTTGATTATAACTTTACAATACTGCATGTAGGTATAGAATAACAGATGTACAATCAATGAAATCTTTAGGGTACAGTACTGATGGTCCACTAGTTCAGGGCTACCGGCCATTAAAAACCAAAAATTTACTATATACTTAATTGCTTATAAAAATTACATTACTTATACTTAAAGAGTTACATTAAAGGGGGGCGGGATGTGTTGGAACATCTACTACATGGGCATAAAAGATGAAATGTACAAGGGTTGTCATGTCTAAAGTTGATAAAAAATGCAACCGTAGAAACTAATATATTCTTGTCTTGTTAGTTTTAATAGATAAAGATAAATCAATAGGGGGTAGGGCATTCCACAATTGAGGAATTCTATTGAAGAAAAAATGTCTACCTGCATTATTATTGTTTCTAACATGGATTATTTTGCCACTTGAGGAGGACCTGGTATTACCATCAGCAAAAGTTATGTAGTCTGTGATATTGAAAGAAGGAGAGGGATACTTGAGTGACTTTAGCATAAACACTCTTTTGTTAAGTTCAAAGGTGTACATTAAAGGTAGTAGGTTGAATTGCATGTTTGAGTCTATCAAAGTAATCAGAGTTGTAGTTGTTTAAAATAAACTTTGTTGCTCTCCTCTAGATCTGTTCAATAAGTGTGATGTCCTTGATAAGGTTAGGTCTCCAAATCACCGAACAGTATGTAACTTGCAATCTCACTAAAGAAATATACAAAGTTCTCTTGGCTGTCACTGTTTGATGCCTGCTGAAGCTGCAATGGAATAGTCCCAACATTCTGTAGGCCTTAGGATTCATGTTATTGTAGTGTTGATCCCAAGATAGGTCTAATAATATTGTAATACCGAGATCTTTATGTGAACTGTTTGCTATAACCTGTGTGTCAGCTATTTTGTAAGTAGTGATGGCTTTTGTATTAATACTAAGATGGACACTCTTTTTTGGATTAAAGCACATATTATATCTCTTACTCCACAAAGTTGATGAGTCTAAATCATTCTGAAAGACTAAAATATTTCCGGGACTACAAACAGTGTTATAAATTTTGGTGTCATCAATGAATAGTAAAGTTTTACTGATGGTAACACAAGATGGTAAATCATTCGTGTAAATAATGAAAAGTAAGGGTCCCAAAATACTCTCTTGGGGAACTCCAGATAGAACCAGCAAGGGGGCAGATAATGACTGGTTAATACGAACATGTTGAATTCTACCAGACAGGTAGCTCCTGAACCACTTCCACAATTTTCCCTGAATGCCAAAACTGTATACAGGTAGCTTACAAAGTAACTTATCATGTGGAATACTGTCAAAAGCTTTCTTTACATCCAAGTAGATAATGTCAATTTGCTTGTCATGGTTGTTGTGCACAAATTTTAAAAATAATAGCAATTGCTGGAGAATTGACCTGCCCTTAAAGGCACCAAATTGTACTAAAGAAATAGATTAAGATATGAAATTGATAATTTTATCATATACAAGTTTTTCAAGTAGTTTTGATACATTGTGCATAAAAGTGATGTGGGCCTAGCTATATAGTTGTTTACTATACTCTTTTCTCCAGACTTGAATACTGGGATGATTATGTAGGTTGCCCATTCAGTTGGTATTGCACATTGCTTCAGAACAACAGGTGGACAGGAAAAAATAGTGACAAAGCACAATTCTTGAGTATTTGTGGCCCTATTCCGTCTATCCCCATGGCCTTTGTGACATCTAAACTGGCAAGGATGCTATAAACTTCGTACTGGGTAAAATCCAGTTCTATAAGTGGTGTAACACATCAGAAGTGTAGGTTGTCAATATTATTTGGATCAATGGAACTTCGAGTAAAGACTGAATAAAAGAATCACAACTCCCACATTGAATGTTGAAATACAGCAATTCAGGTATGGATCTTGTTTTTTGTGGTGTTACAAATGTATCGATATATCAAGCAGTTTTTCCACTTTGAAAAATCATTTATCAGCTCATTTTCATAGTTAACTCAAGCCGTCATAATGGAACTCTGGAGCTTGTCTTCAGCCTCTTGTAAGTGCTTCAATTTATCCAGGTTGAACCGCTGCTTAGTTTTTCTTCTCAAAGTTCTTAGACATTTTATTTGATGTCTTATAGTATTATTAAACCAGACAGGTTGGGTGTTATGCATAGCTGTTTTGGTTTTGGGAACAAATAATCAATGGCACCTAAAATAGTGCTCTTAATTGCGAGCCATGACAGTTCTGTTCTACATCTAGAGAGTTAAGGTAGGAAAAGTTAGTATCTAATAAGTAAGCACACATCTAGATGTAGTTTCCTTTGGCAAAGTGTATGTGTATTGTAAGCCTACTCTATTCTCCCCAGGCTTCGAAGAGGTACACACCTCAAATGTGATTGCATAATGGTCATTATGTATTAATGGTTTAGAAGTGTCAACTGAAAAGAGAATGTACTAAATGTTCTGCATTGGTTAGTACCAGGTCAAGTATATTTCCCTGTATATGTGTTGGTTAATCAATTAACTGGTTCATGTTTAAATCAAAACTTGCTCACAAAATTGACTGGAAATAGTGGTACCTCCTGATAGTGTTTCCCAGTTAATGTCAGGGAGATTGAAGTCACCCACAACAATAGTGAGAAGACAGGTGTCAGATAAGTTGGATAAATGTTTGCAGCAGCTGTTGAAATAGCATATAGATGATTGAGGAGTGGCATATAACACTAATAATAATCGGATTCGTGTGGTTTATTTGTACAGTTATTCCTTCAATGTCAGATAATGTATCAAGCATTTTACTAGATATGTCATTCTTAACAGCTAACAAAACACCACCTCCACGAGAATTTCTATCCCTTTGATAGATGGTATAGCCCACTGGTAAAATTTCATTATCCCAGTAGTCAGATGATAGCTAGCCAAGTCTCTGTATCAGACTGTAATACCTATAATGTCAGTAGATGATCCAGGGGCGGTGGAACAGGCCAAAGAGTGAGGGGGCCAGGCCAGCTGTATGTTGAAGACCAAAAAAAAAAAAAAAAAAAGGTCACAGCCTACTGACAATAGCTGCTCTCCACCAATAATTATTATTATATCTCCTTATTTATAACTACACATACGTAGCTAAGTAATTGCTACACTGCTTCTCTGAATACTGTGACTGCTCTATTGGAGTATCCAGATCCTGACAGTATCTCGATCTTTTCTTGCAAACAGTGTCCTATAAAAGTGGGGGGCCATGGCCCCCCCGTCTCCACCGCCTATGACTGATGATCCATGAACTATTGCTTGTAGTTCCTTAGGCTTGTTACAAATACTACGTGCGTTAAAATCATATAAATTTTGAGTTTAGAATTACAATTTAGTCATGCGTTAGTCTTACTGGGTTGTGGAGTGAACCCCTTTGCTCTTTTATCTCCTCTATTTTCGATGTGTATGCGATTTAATGAATAAAACTAGAAAGTAGATGAGTTGATGAACAACGTGACCTCTGCCAGAGCTGCGAAAGTCAGTATAAACATAGATATTATCTATGGTAGCTATTGGTTCCTATTGTTTCATAGCAACAGAGTTTGCTTTTACGTAACTGAGTAGCTGGTGTGGTTATTGGGCGTTCCCGTGGTTGCGCTAAAGGGGCGTTGTTTCGTTTTCCGGTTAATCATGTGCTGTGTGTGAGCTCAGTTGTGAGAAATAGAGTGGAGAAAAAAATGGCGTTTATTAACCCTAGTATCGCTGTCCTGAAGACCTGGTATGGAATAGTGGAAATAGCATTGCGCGTAGGGTGCACGGTATGTTAAAATACAGTCAAACCATAGATATACAGACAAGTGCCCGGAATGGGCACGTGAGCCAATTGACTTCGCCGTTACCCCCTTCTAGAAAGGCGGGATAGTAACATATTCCGCTCACAATACATGATATACGAGAGCATCTACTTTTTTGGTAAGCCTTCCACGCGAAAGGGGGTGATCATTTAGGCGCAGAGCTTAATTGGTTTGTGGGTGTGTCTCTCTCGATGCGCAGGACTGCCTGAATCGTAGGCACCATTATTGGAGAAAACAAACTTAAGCACGGAAGCCCAATGTATTAATGTAGTCGCAAGAGTAGAACTAGTCTTCTGCGTAAACTATGATACTTCCAGTAAAAATTACCCGGCACGAAAAACCGGATGAATCCAATCCCCGGGTACTTGTCTCTACGATATCTATGGCAAAAAGTTGTTTATTTATTATTTGTTTTACAGCATAAATACAACAAGTATAATTACTAGTAGTTGTTAATATCTAGTGTATGCTGAAGGTCCACTGGCATCAGTGGCGTAACTAACCGGGGCCTGGGGGGAATTAGCAATAGAGTAGTAGAAAAGACAACTTCACCAAATAATCGATCGAGACCTTGACAACAGCGCACATTTTTGGCAGCGAAACAGCTATATTACCTTTCACAAGGGGTAGTCACTTCCATACCGCCAGTTAGCTAATACACTTGCGACCGGGATCAAGAATTTTGATCATCGAAATTTCGCCTTGATCGCTTGATTACACTTGTAAAAGTGCCTTGATTCTTGATAGTCTACCGTAAAATACTAGTAAATTATCGTGTTGCTAAAGTTAGCTTTGAAGGGTCTTGATCGTCACTTTTGCGGACGTATTGATCGCTTGATTCATTTACAGAAGCCCCTTGATCGCTTGATTAAATCTTGATCCCGGTCGTAAGTGTTTCAACAGACGGTATTGAAGTGACTACCCTTTGTTATTGTGAAATCACTTCAAACTGACAGGTTAGCTGCATAAGCGCCTCTAGAAATAATTATCGTTTCGATAATGCAGAGTGGTTACTTGTGAATGCAACATTGCACTGAGCCCTGGTGTCAGTGCAAGTCTAGTTACGCCACTGACTGGCATCCAGTGCCAGTGCGGCCAGGAGTGAGAGATTAGTTATTGTTACTTATCTCAGTCATATAAAGCTCAGTAAAGCAGGGGTTACTGGGGATCGAAGTTGGGGATTTGGGGGGCTTGTTACAATTACCACGGACAAACAAAAGAAAAGGTGCGTATGTTGTCAGGATCAAAATTCTGTTCAAAATGATTCCAAAGAAAGTTTGTACTTGATAGGTAGGTTAAGATTGTAATTTATTATCGATAAAACATTCCATATACAAGGGAGTCTGCTGAAATAGAAGTTGGAAACATTGGTACTTCTTACATGTTGTAGTTTATAGCTAGAACCTAATCGTGTGTTTCCTGTAGTAAATTTAACATATTTAGTGATATTAAATGCATTGGTAGGGGCTTTTAGGCTTTTGATTTAAAACATCATGTCACAGATGTCCAAAACATACATTAAAGGCAAAACTTTGAGCTCAAGTAATCGAGATTTATAGTTGCTGGTATAGTCATTCAATATATACTAAATTTCCACCCGCATGGTTTAACAAAGAGGTGTGGTCATAAAATGTGTGACATGCGTGTAGGGCAAAATTAATGCAATGTCTACCATCAAACTGCAATAAAAGTTGGTAGATTGAGGACTAAAACCATCAATAAACCTGTAGGGGCATGGAATGATCGGTTACCTTTTCAAGTAAGTTTTGGGAAGTGGTTTAAATTTTGGCTTCATAAGTCACCTGTACGAAAAAATCATCCCATTATTTGTTTTCAGCAAAGCCTGAGGATTGATAAAGTACAGCTACATGGTTTATATTTTAGGTAGTGATTAATTGATACAGAGTGCAGAAATACTTTGAAATGTTTGCCTACATGGATTTTACCAATTTTTTTACCCTACATAAATTCAGATTGCATTATGTAAAAATGATGTAATATAGTGGCACAACTTCTCGTTAAATCCATCTATATTGATAGCTCATGAATAGCTATGGATACGGATAGCTGTTACATTTTTATGGGTAGCTATTCCTCCTCATGGGTTTGCAAATATTGTATTAGCTAATGGGTTTGTTTTAGTACTTTTTGCTACCAGCTAGGTTACCAGCTGTAATGTAGCTGTAATGTTTAAATAACAACCACCCACCGGCCGCAAAATGAAGCTCGGCCTTGCAAAGGTTTATTTGTCATTTTCAAATGATCTATATAGAGTAACTCACCTAATATCGGACAGGCTCCAAATCGGACACGATTACTCGAGCTACAACAGGAATTTTTGAACAACTTGTGTGTCTTCAGGTAGTTCAAGGTTGTAGGACTTTGAACACCAAGTATCAGCTTTCTCAGCTTCTTAGCCTAGTGGCAGCAGCCCTGCAAAGTAATTTCTGATTAATACATATATTCCGGAAGGAAAGTTGATTCACGGACACCCACAGTTTACAAATCACACTTACATTCAATGAATAGTTTTATATGTTCACCTTGTAGATCAACTCAATACTTTCTAAATATCCCCATTTTTTTAATCAAATTCTTTAAATCACGAATTACAAATCAAATAAAATGAGATTTCACTGGAGTAACGAGTTGATGTATATAATGCTACTTCTAAAAACCAGGTGCCCATGCAGTTAATACTATCCCATTCTAGCTAAATAAGCAAATAATCAACCATGTATATAATTGTAGTTGCTATTGTTATTATTAATTCAGCTAGATAATTAGATTTGTAAATACTGTAATTTAGTGTATTTCATAATTCATGAATTATTTTATAATTCAGTAATTATATTGCTATGCATTGCTAAGGAAGCGTAATTATAAAACACCGCTTTAAACAGCAAATTACTCACAGAAGTATCTTCTCAACTGTTGCATAGTGTGTCTATTGTGTTTTCTAACGTAAATTATTTAGAGAAAGCCTTGACGCTGCCATGCCTGTTTTTTAGACCACTGAGAAGAAACCACCCCAGAGCAAAGTTTACCTGTGCGGAAGTGTAATACAGACTTCATTTCGCTTTTACTTCTTACATGCAAGCTGCGTTTACCATTTCATGATTTTGCTCACGTAGGTCGGACAAGCATAGGTAGATAGGTAGGTACACACACACACTTTCCCAAAAACAATTTCAGTAAACCAGGCACGCCTGGTTTAAAAATTCATGGTGTATGGAAGTATACGGTGTTTGTAAAAGTATATGGTACATATTTTCCATAAACTTACCTCAAACAATATGTACCTGTACTTAATCAAATTTCTCCGTATACTTAAATTTATTCTTCGATTATTACTCCAGTGATGTCTCATTTTATTTGATTTGTAATTCATGATTTAAAGGATTTGATTAAATAAACTGAGGACATTTAGAAAATAGATGAGTTGATCTACAAGGTGAACATATAAAACTGTTGATTGAATGCAAGTGTGATTTGTAAACTGGATGTCCGTGAATCGACTTCTTTTCTGGAATATATGTATTAATCGGAAATGATCTAGGGCTGCTGCTACCAGACAAAGAAGCCAAGAAAGCTGATACTTGGTGTCCAAAGTAGTCCCACAGCCTTGAACTATCTAAAGATATATAAGTTGTGCAAAAAAATTCCTGTTGTAGCTCGAGTAATCATGTCCGATTTTGGAGCCCGTCCGATATTAGGTGAGTTACTCTACAGTGAATAAGTCTGAGAAAACCAGTCTAATTGTCTATTTAAAAGTATCAAGAAATACCAGTTTTAAGTATTCAGTGTGTTGTAGCTTGAAGCTAAGTGTACCAAATTTTTGTGCGTTTTACACCAATTCTTTACCTTCAAGAACATCCACTGTACAAGTAGTTAAGTTTACCACCATTTTAAAATTTATGTATAGTTTTTATATAACTCAATGTTGACTGTGCCAGGTGAGCTCCAAATGGTGTGGGAGGAGGGTAAGAAGCTGTTTTTAAAAATTAAAGAGGAAGGCATAGGGATGATAGTTCATAATTATAGCTTATTCATGTAGCTCTGTGTTCTTAGTGAAAAATTGAGTCTGCTGTCACAGGTGATAAGATTGGTTTTCCCAGACCCAGTCCCAGTCACTGTTCCCATGAACTCATGTTAAGGGTGCTCGTGGCTATTTGAAGCCATACACAACATGCAATTTTGGTACTGTTTCTTATACCCACACAATATGTAAATTGAATCCATATGCTACTTATATTCAAAGTGCTTCCCTTTTTCTTCATCACAAACCACCAAACAGAATTCTGCTACCCTATACCATTTTATAACCACGTGAAATTCCTTACAAACTACTTAAATCGAAACTAGTCCTTCATTTTACACTGGAAACCACATTAAACAAATTTCAGCTTATAACTCACAACTCTATGTTTAGTATTCAGTGGCATAGCTACCATTGAGGCAACTGCCTTGGAAAAAAATGTTTGACAATTCAGAGCACCCCCCTCCAAAAGTTTACTATGTGCAATCTAGGAAGCTTCTAGAAGTTGCAGTACAAAAGCAGTTGCATATATGTGACTGGATATTGGAAAAACGATCCAAATCGCACATTAGAAGTTTCGAGATAAACGGTTTTAAAGAATTGAAGCCAGCATAACTCTCCAAGGATAGCAAGCACGGTATATGAAATTACACAAAAGATGCATCAATCTGTTACCTTTCAAGCCACTTCCAGTACTTGTAGCTGCTTGTACAGTTTCCCACCAAATAAGATGAGCAGTTGGACGAGCGAAGTAGTATCACGAGTGCTCACAAAGAGGTGTAGGCTGGGGGGTGGCGGGGAGGGCAAGAGATAGACCTCAAAATGGAGGCAGACCATGATTGGAGTCCAAACACGAGATTACAGGGCTGTGCTGACTCCTTAGTGGCTGATATGTAGCAAAATCAACAGGGAACACGTCTGGCCAACATTATAAGGCTGTCCACCAGTAAACCACTGATTCTTGCCAAGCCAGGTCCTTCACAAGGCCTGAAACCGCCATTTGAGCACTCCACACCACCCAGACAAGACGTGTGTAAAAACCAGCCTCGTGTAGTTTGAGTAGTGCTGAGGGTCAAAACTTGTAGTACGATAGTGTAGCTATCCACTGGTGGTGTTAGTTTGATTTTGCCTGATGTGTGATTTGGATTGGTTCTGTAAAACCTGGTCACATATCTTATATGTATGCATGGGAAATAAAAGGATGGAAAGAGAAAGAGAATGGCTAATCTCTTAGAAGTACTAAGAGAGGTTCAATATTATACTTTTGGTGTAAGATTTAACCTAAAAGCTGCTAAAAATTGAAATACTCTAATAGAACAGTCAACTACTCTAATAAAACATCTATAATTTCAAGAAGTTATCAGTGTGTCTTCTTGACCTGTGCACTGCTATCTTACTATTGCTCCAAACATCCTGCCATAATACTGTAACAACTTTAAGCAGGCTATAGGACCAGGAGTTCTACAGCACTTGTGCTGTAAAGTGTTAAATAAATATAGTTAGGGTTAGGGCTGCACCGATTCCACTTTTTACCGATACTTCAAATACCAAGTACTCAGCTGGGAAGTATCTGCAAGTACAAGTACCAATACCAAGTACCTTAAAGTAGCTACTTCATATTGTACACATTTATTATATAGTGCACTTCATGGTATTCTTGTACACATTTTCAGTATGGTTCGTGTTTATATAGCCGATCAAGATTCACAAAGAAGGAAGTCACTGAAATGCAAACCAGTGGATATTCCAGTATTCTTCTTGAAAAGTGTAGATAATATAATAATGGTGCTTACAAAAACACTAAATATTCTAATACTAAAACAGTAATTTCTACCTGATTGCTCTATTAGAGTTATTGACTGTTCTATTAGAGTATATTGATCTTTTACTCAGTAAAGTGTTTTCACATGTAGATTTCAGCATAGATCAGTAATTTTGCTGGTAGTTAGCTATTAGTGTTATACTTGATGGTTTTAGGGTCCACTATGCTACTAAAATGAGCAAGTACAAACTAACGTTATTTTATTCTCGCACATGATAAGAATTGGTATCTGCAACAATATAATGGCTGATTTCGATACTTCACGAAAACAGCAGTATCAACCCGATACTGATACTAGAAATCGGTACAGCCCTAAAATAAATACTGATCACTTTCTGAAAACAACTTCTGTCAAACAGTTTAATATATAGTGCATGGGCATTTTAGTTGTTGCTACAAACTTGATACTTGCTTCCTCTTGTAAGTAGAACAGTAATTATAGTGAATTTCTTAGCATATATAAAGTTAACAATGCTGCAGCATCTGAAAGTTGTTTCTTTTTATTTTTATATGCTTTATCAGTTAAACAGCACCAAAGTTCCATGCTGCATTGACCTATTTTAGCATCAATTTAAGCTAGCAAACTATAAATATCATACCGCTTCTGGAGTTTGCGCTCCCAAACTCCTTGAAGTTCAACTTTATAAGCTCAAAAGATTTAAAAGTGTATGTAGTTCTCTTTTTCAACGAAAATTGTGTACAACTAAATCATCCATCTTGTATCCACAATCATTCAGTACAATTGAAATATATTCCAGATTCGATCTTGTGATAGCCATTTTCCACACGGAGCATGACCCCAGACCCCAGACCCCCTTAGTTGGAAACATTTATGCATATGTATTCTACACACTGGTAAGTGTATGCTTGCCCTCTCAAGCCCTCTCTTTCATGCATTGTAACTGTTTGAACATTATAGTTTAAGACACGAGACTGTAAAGCATACTACATGTATACCTTCAGCCTATTTATTGTAGCAAAAATTTATATATTTATGAATTTATCACATGCAAAATTTATTAACTCATGAATTGGTGTAATCAATTAATCATACGGGTATTAAATTGAGCAAAAACTCCAAAATTGCAAAATTTAGTGCATGTACTGCTAAATTAAGTCAGCTAAAGCATTTCAAACACAAATTAATAGCAACTTTGTTTAGTATTGATCATGTGTAGCTGATATCCATATCTTTTCCCTTCCTGTTCTTTAAGATAGATTTTTAGTTACTGGCTGTGTCCATTATGTGACAACTAGTATTACAACTGTTGGTGTCATTTCATCATTATTACACTTAGGTGACTCACAATATGACATCATCTTTCAGTCAAAAGTATTACCAAATTTAGGCTAAATTTGCAAATTTTTCCTGTGGGAGCATGCCCCCAGATCCCTAGATAGAGCCTTTGCATGCTGAGTGTGCTCTGCACACTGTACTATGTTGCATAGCTAGTTGTATCAACTGGCCGTTGCTTTTCTTAGCCAGCCAATCTGCGGTTAGCACCCCCTTTCTGAAATTCTAATCCACCCCTGATGAGTGCTCAATAGTTCATACTCAAAACAAGAGTTTTCTTTTGGGAAAGTTGTTCACACATTGACAATACAATAGCACACTTTTTCTTTCTAAGCCCCAAAGCTGGCGCTATCACATAGGCCAGATTTGAGAATAGGCCATACTTTAAAAGGGTTATCAATGTCATACCAGCAAAACTGTATCAAGACACATGGTAGTGTGTCGTGCGGCCCAAGAAGCCGGCGCGCCGCACCGTGAGTATATTTACAGGAAGAAAGTAAATGCAATTTTCACACCTTTGTAGCTCCGTGATTCCTTATCCGATTGAAGCCAATGTTGCTACCGAAGTGCCGGCTAGGTAGGGGAGTCCACATTCCACATTTGAAGAAAATCGCTCCAGCCATTTCCGAGATACGAGCAGCCAAAGTTTGGGGTTTTTTTCTTCGTTTTTTTTTCTTCTACTTCTTTTCGCACACTTTGCAAAATCCGCCATAAAACGCGAATGCGTACTCCAATCGGGCTGAAATTTAGCACACTTAAAGGGTTCATTAAGGTGAATCTCAGTACCAAGATTGGTAGGAATCTGATGAACATTCATGGAGTTATGACCGATTATTTGCGTAAAATTAGGTCGAAGGTCTGTCATGTCTACAGGGTAAACCGCTCGAAGGAATGAGCTGAAAATTGCTATGTAGATGGAGTAACTATCGTAGGAGTGCCTTATTGTGGTTTGAAAGGAATCCAGTTAAAGGCCATCGAGATATGACACAAAACCCAACCTGTGTCAAAATTATGCAATCGATTTTTATGAATAAAAAACTATAAGTTTTCACGCCTACTAGGCAAACCGCTTAGAGCAGTGAGCTGAAAATCGGTGTGTAGCTGGAATAATTAACATAGAAAGTCCTTGCAGAAGTACAAAAGAATCGGATTACAAACCACTGAGTTACGATTCCAAAGCCAACTACGTGTAGCACATGCGAGATCGAGATACTCTAATAGAACAGTCACCCTAATAGAGCATTCAGCTACGTTCATAATTTACTCCATTATAGAATTATATTACATTGCAAGTTATTTTGTAGGGAGTTCAGCTACAAACAAGTCATCCTGTAGTCAGATCAGCTAGAAGAAGGTACCTGATAGAGAATTCAGCTACAAAGAAACCATCATGTAGAGAGTTCAGCTGCAAACAAATCATCCTGTAGAGAATT
Source organism: Dysidea avara (assembly GCF_963678975.1). Classification (NCBI taxonomy): domain Eukaryota; kingdom Metazoa; phylum Porifera; class Demospongiae; order Dictyoceratida; family Dysideidae; genus Dysidea; species Dysidea avara. The sequence goes on along the minus strand of NC_089279.1, from coordinate 29,899,228 downwards.
CAGCTACAAACAAATTGCCCTGTAGAGAGATCAGCTAGAAGAAGTTACCTTGTAGAGAGTTCAGTTACAAAGAAACCATCGTGTAGAGAGTTCAGCTGCAAACAAATCCCCCAGTAGAAAGTTCCACTATGAACAGATCACCCTGTAGAGAGTTCAGTTAGAAACAAGTCATCCTGTAGAGAGATCAGCTAGAAGAAGTCACCTTGTAGAGAGTTCAGCTACAAAGAAACCACCATGTAAGAGAATTCAGCTGCAAACAAATCACCTGTAAAGAGTTCAGCTAGAAAGAAGTCACCCTGTAGAGAGATCGGCTAGAAACAAGTCACCCTGTAGAGAGTTTAGCTAGAAGAATTACATTGTAGAGAGTTCAGCTACAAAGAAACTACCATATAGAGAGTTCAGCTGCAAACAAATTTCCCTGTAGGGAATTCAACTACAAACAAATCACCCTGTAGAAAGATCAGCTAGAAGAAGTTACCTTGTAGAGAGTTCAGCTACAAACAAGTCATCTGGTAGAGAGATCAGCTAGAAGGATTACCTTGTAGAGAGTTCAGCTACAAAGAAATCACCCTGCTTCATCTTTTCTTCTTCCTAGGCCTGTAGTAAAGAAAAGAATGATAGGTTAAAAAGCCCTAAAGCAGGCCATAGGCCAGCTTTGGGGTATACAAATACAAAAAGAAGTGAAATCTAATCCAAAACAGCCAAGTTGTAAAAAAAGAGTGCGGTCCTCAGAAAGGCTATGGTGAAAAAAGATGTGAAATCCAAGGTGGCGGCCAAGAAATGGCTGTGATGGTAGGTTAATGGTAAAAATTTTAATAATGACAATCCAGGTGAATTTTGTGCCAAGACCAAGTGGCACCAAATTCACCTGAATTGTAGTTATTAAAATTTTTACTATTAACCTACCATCACAGCCATTTCTTGGCCGCCACCTTGGATTTCACATCTTTTTTCACCATAGCCTTTCTGAGGGACGCACTCTTTTGTGTACAGCTTGGCTGTTTTGGATTAGATTTATATTATATATCATGTATGTATGCATGAGCTTAACTATGTTGATATTCCTGCAGGTGTTGTGCTTCATAGTAATGATATGTGCTGCAGTTACACTGTCAGCTATTGCAGATATTGAGGATGCACCTAGGGCAGAAGTCGACAACAAATATAAATCTGCTGCTGGCTGGCTAGTATTTGTGTCAGTAATGGGAATGATCTATGAGCCAGTTGTAGCAACTCTTCGTTTCCTTAATTTGGAGATTTTCAATCAATCTACGTTGTTTGTTATCGCTGGCTGTGTTGTAAGTTCTATAATGTAGTAATGTTTGTAGTAATTAATGCTTACTACTGTATTACTGCTGCAATAGCTATGTTGTATGATGCAACAATACAGGATGACACATGTTACAAACATATTCACAAATCTGTCATAGTCTCTAGTGTGGTAGTACTGGATCACAGAGGTTTGGGTCTTTTAGGCCAAAAAAATCACCCAAAAACCAGTTTTCTACTGCCTGCCTGCCCGCCCGCCCGCCAGCCTGCCCGCCTGCCTGCGTGACCACAGTTGCAAGGCTAGAGGCCAAGGGAAGCAGCGCATGGCCACCAGTTTACACCACAATAACAAACACACCAGTGAAATGTGCCTTTTGGGATTTTGACAAGTGTGTGCCTACTGAACCTTGTCTTTTCTTTTAGGTTGCTCTCGTTCTTCTTCATGCAATGAAACTGTTAATTGTCTCTATCAACACTTTTCTTGACAACATATTTAGATGCTGCAAACGTATTTAAGTGTTATTGCTTGGTAGATACACAGTAGGTTCAATACCACGCCTATTGATTGATTAATAATGATCAACAATCTATTTACTTGATCACGATGACACACCCCTTATTATTGGTCTAGCTGTATGTAGTGTATAGCACAATGAAAATATGCAATAATAACACACACCCTCCTTAACTCGTGATACTCTAATGGGTGATATCTGTAATGATATCAAATACTAAAATATAAAATAGGCCTAAGTTTACATTGCATAACATAACATCTTCCTGGGGGACACCAAGCTCAGTGATCATGACACTTGCTTTCTGTGCTGCTGTATGTTTTGGTTGGCCTGTCCCTTTAGAATCTTCTGCTGCCTTGTACAGGGTACTATTCCTTTGGTCTGGTAAAGCTATCTTGTGATCAATTTACATTACTTCTGAAGACATTCCCAATGGGATTAGTCTAGCAATGGGATGTTTGTATTGCTGTGCGGATGTTGGCAGCATGCACTAGACCATCCTTTTCCTTTACCAGTTCCTTGATGACTGCCAGTTTCCATGTGATCCCTGGAGTGTTGTCATGCAACAAGACTACGTCACCCGACTTGATCTTTTGGATGTTGTTTCCTGAGGTTCTGTATTCCCTGAGATATTCATGTCTTCAACCAGATTTAAATGGCTGAGGAGAAAAGCTTGTAACTGTGCCTTTCAAGTCACATCAGTCAAGTTACGGTTATTCAGTTCTTGTTTCTTGATTGCTTCAAGTGGCAGTAATATTATACAACGGCCATGCTGGAGTTAGTGTTTCCAGATCATCAATGTCTTGAGAGGCCTATCATCAGGAAAACTTCCACTTCCATCACTAGTGTCCTTAAAATTGTTAGTGTTACTCTAGATTTCCTGTGGACCTTCATCAGTACCATCTTCAGTGTCATCTTCAATGCCATCTTCAGTGCCATCTTCGTGAGTCCAATGAGACATTCCCACCACTCGCCATACCAAGGCACATGCTTGGGTATAAACTGTCTCTGAAGTTACTGAACACCACACTGTCCTATATAGCATCTCTGTGAGGAGATCAGACTGTAGAAGATGTTGTAGCTCATCAGAAATTTGTTATGTTGAAGCATTGTCTGAGACTAGTACTTGTGGCAAGGATCTATCGTTGACAAAGTGCCTGAAAGCTAGCAGAAAGGTCTCCACTGATATATAGGTCTGTTACAATTTCTAGATGGATTGCCTGAGTAGTGGCACACGTGAACAGGCAAATGTATATCTTATTTCAGTGTGGGACTAATGCACATACATTGCTCCCATGATATCAATGCCTGTAACAGAGAATGGTTCACAGTCACGTGTTCTGGTATCAGATAAGGTGGAAGATCAGCAATGGTATAGGGTTTTTCCATATGTCTACGAAATGCAGAGAAGTGACTTCACACATTGTCTACTGGTTGGAATACAGAACTTCTATCGTATCACAGTCAATATGGCATTAGTCTCAGCATAAAATAATTGTATGTGTGCCTTCAGGATCACCAGTTAAGTAAACATATGTTTCGGTAGTATAGTAGTAGGGGAAACTTGGTAGCTGAACTCAGAAGAGCAATCAGACAAAAAGGACACAACTGTCAGATTAGGGTTGTTTACTTCTGGGATGGTGATTTGGAAGTAAAATTGGAGAGTTCACTATTGTAGACTTCAAGCTGATACTGCTTGACTTCAGCACTAAGTAATTCTACTGGTGCTAAGGGGCCTGTGAGTCTGTCCTGGCGTTGTTTCCAACGATTGATACTAAACCGGAATGTGCAGACTGTAACTGACAACAGCTTTGAGAGTATGCTATAGTGTGACATATCGATGACACATTGTATACCTGTAGAATCTGGTGACACTGGCTAGGAAGCCATTGCAGCAATGGCCAGTGCTTGTAGTTCAATGGTAGGAGAAAACTTCCAGGTAAGCCTACTGGTGTGAGATGGCATTGTTCCACAATGTAGATGACTGTACTTGAGCTGTGAGGAAGTGATGCTCTTGTTAACAAATTGGCTCGGTTGTCTTCTGTTGGGCAAAATCTCCAAGAATGTGCTCCAGTGACAGCAAGAATCTGTCTAACACAATAAGCAACAAATACATTATTCCTTATACAATTTGGCAGCTGTGAGAGCACCCATGAGCTCCAACCTGGGTGATGTGAGCTGTTTTAGAGATACAACTCTGGATTTTGCCATCACAAAGGATATGTCACTTTCCCTACAAAGGAAAGCCACTGCTCCACAAGTTAGAGGAATAGCATCAACAAACACATAGAGTTGGTGAGGTTGACTGGCTGTTGTGTTATTAGGAAAATACTGTCTGGGGATAACTGAGTCCATGGCTTCTCGGATGTCTTGGGCTATGTGTATAGTTTACCCTATGTCAGCCTTTTCATTAATGCAAATGCTTGTTCGTAACTCTATGACTATTAATCATGTTTGCACTAAAGTATGTGATGCTTTCTTGAAGTGCACCAAAGTTTTCAAGAAAATAGAGCTATGATTTTCATTATTTGTTAAGTGTGCAAAAAGAATAATTTAAGTCCCTAAATGAAGAAAAAATTATTACAAGAAATTAACCCAAACTTTTATGTCTCGTGTTTCACTATTGCATAGGCAATCTTGTGTAAATTTGGTATGTGTTTGTAGTGCAAAAATGATTCAAATGCAAGAAGGGAGCATGGTTACATAATATGAGTGAAAATCACATTTTCTTTTTTCATGCATATCCCCACAGTGTAGTGCTACTCTGCCACACTGCACACCACACTGCTATTTGTCTTAGTTGTTTAAGCAATTTTCACTTTTTATAAATGTTGGAACTTTTAGGCTTCTAAAGGACAGAAGGCTTCTAAAGGACAGATTCACTTGTGAAATTTATTCATTTCATGATTATTGACCAGACAGTTTAGCTGGTGTGGTCAGGGTAATGCGCACTCAGTACAGACATTAATAAAAATGTTCTTGTGAGTTCAGTAAAATTGTTGAGGGTTATCAATTTCTATGAATAGATTTATATGCAATTAGCTAGCTAGATTATATGCTGCTGTGTTGTAGTTATCATAGAATTTGCCAATGTCTGGATCTCCTACCACTGGGGTTGATAATGACTATGACTTAGCTTGGGTAAAGCAGCTGCCCTTATTGGAGTTGGGAAACAGTCAGCAAATTAACTAGCTGAATTTTTTAATGTTTTACTTTATTATGACTCATGCAAAACATCTAAGCTTTAAAAAGTTGTGAAATAAAAGGCAGTGGCTAAGAAATGGCTGTTAATGCCAATCAATTTTAAAAATTATAAACTTAAAAATAAAGTATGAATCCAAGCGATAAAAAGTAGTGAAACAAGAGAAGAACGATGGTAGCTATTACAGCATAGCTCAGTGGGAATCCCTACTTTGGCATGATACAGCCATTATTTTGAGTTCAATGCCAAAGTAGGAATTTCCCACCAAGCTATGCTGTAATAGCTACCATCGTTCTACTCTTGTTTCACTACTTTTTATTGTTTGGATTCCTACTTTTAATTTATAATTTTTAATGTGCTAGTTTGTTTAGTTTTTTGTTAAGGCATACAGCTAGCTATAAACATGTGACTGTTCTATTGGGGTGACTGCTGTGTTAGAGTATCTCGAGTCAGCCTTCCAAATTGAAGGTGTGTGGTCACTGAAATATAGCTAGTGCAAAGGTGTGTGTCATCGTGGTTTCAATCGATAGATCGATAATGCATAGAATGAAGAATGGGCGTGATCTTGTGACCTATTGTGAAGCTATCTAGTACCAGTACCCCCATACAGTACCCTCCATCATAGATTATATCAGTAGGAATATAATCTACTATCTTGGCTAAAATCATTTCTGAGTCACAGATCACAATGCATTATTCTAGATAACCACAAAAGTGATACCACCCAGGTTCTTTCTGGTATACCTCAGGGCATGGTTCTTGCCCCTCTATTGTTTTGATTTATATTAATGACCTACCTTTTTACATCCACAATAAGATCAAACTTAGACCTAGTTTAGACCTAGACCTAGCTACTTACTCAATGGACCAACAAATGGAAGATGACATTCAATATCCTGAAATGTGAGTTCCTGAGAGTAACAAACCAACACATTCCTATCTTGCACACATTCTATATTGAAAATTCTCCCATTAAGGAAGTTCCATCTGCCAAATATCTAGGGGTCACCATCAACAACAAGCTTACCTTCAATGACCATATCCAAACAATCACCAATAAAGCTAACCAAATCAATGCCTTTATTTACAGAAACCTGCGTCACTGTCCAAGCACTGTGAAATGTTGTAACTGCTGAAGTATGGTCAGGCCAGTGCTTGAATATGCATCATCTGTATGGGATCCCCATACCTTAAATAATATTAATAGAATTGAAGCAGTACAGAGAAGAGCGGCCAGATTTTGCCTAAATGAGTTTTCAACTCACTAGTGTTACTAGCATGCTAAGCACACTTAACTTACTTCCTTTACAACAAAGAAGAGAGAGAGCTAAACTTATAATGATGTATAAAATTATTAATGATCTTATTGATATCCCCAAAGGTTACTTCACCCCTAATGATTCACGATTAAGAAAAGGATACTATAGGCAACTGACGACAAACATTGACTTGTATAAATTTTCCTTTTTCCCCTCTGTGATTAAACTTTGGAACCCCCTCCCCCCATATATAGTTAATTCCCCTTCCCTGGATAATTTTTGTAACAACTTAAGTAATTATATCTGTGCGTTATAATCATTTGTGATTTCTGCACAGTAAAAACAAATAATAATCTATTCCTCTGTACAGTAGCATAGTCTAAGCACCTTAAATAACCTTGTAGCATCTATTATGCTGCTTAAAGAAAGTGTTGATACGGAAAATTAACACCTCAATATGGTTTTGTTGGATGAAGAAGAAGACAAGTAGCCTGATTGAAGATAAAAGAAAAGACAAGGCACAGAGGGTACACACTCGTTGGAACCCCAAAAGGAACATCCCACTGGTGAGATTGTTATTGTAGCATAAAATGGTGGCCGTGCACTGCTTCATTTGGCCTCTAGGCTTGCGACTGTGGTCAGTCAGGCAGTCAGTCTAAATTCCATGTTTTGGCAATTTTTTAAAATTCTGTATCCGGTAAGCATTTTGTTGTATTTAATGCTGTTTTACGTATTATATCATAGACTAGTAGTATTCCGTAAAGGTGATTTTCGTCTCATAAGATATCTCTAGGATGATTTTTAAAAGCGGAATTTTGGGCAGGGCGCGAAATTTCACCTGGATTCCTACTTAATGGTACGACCGTACCGTTTGATAATGGTTGTGCACTATTAAAAACTAATTGGCATTAAAATCAATGATATCATTTCTTGGCCGCCACCTTTTATTTCACAGCTGAAACTTTTGAAGGCCATGCCCTATTTACAAATTAGCTGTTTTTCATAAATTTCATATTTTGTGTTTTGAATACCTGAAAGCCATCCATAAACTGGTTGTGAAGCTTGTTTTTATACAGTTCTTATGTACAGCCACAATGATGATTGACTAATTTGTTCTATATTTATACTCTAATAGAGTGCACATTTTCTAAAAAAAGATTTCTAAAGGAATGAACATAGAATGTTCTAAATTTTCCATCATTAGTAGATCTACAGGTATGAAATTATAAATACATAGGTTTAAGCTAGAATTTTCATTTACAGAATAGAAATAAAGTAAGATAATTAGCTGACAACAGAGTCCAGTTTAAGAGTTTGATATGAAGGTCCAATTGCAAAGGTCAAAATACTTTAACAGTTAGTAGCAAAAAGATGCACAAAAAAATTGTCAAAAAGGTTGTCCAGAAATTGCATCAGGGATTTCACATCAAGTTGATTTTCTCTTTTAACCACAAAAGGTTTGAACTATGATGGCTAACCTATGCACATTGTTGTTCCCACAAGCGCTTTATAAACCCTGCAGGCACGACAAAAGAAATCGGTCTCATTCGTTACTGTTTATCAGATTGCACCAGATTTGGTATGAAAAAATGCAAAAAAATTTGAATAGAAAAAAGTGAAGAGATCAAGCCTCACTTTGAGGGTTCATATTTTAGGAATGCACAAGATGATTTTATTTAAACTTAGTGTAAACAAGTTCAAGGAAAGATTATGAATTTAAGTTTGATTAGGAATCAAAGAAATAAAGTAATGAAACAAGGGAGGTTGTGTAAGTAATAAATCCCAGTGGCGGATCTAGGATTTTTAAAAGGAGGTTTCTGAAAGTTGGTATAGCTGAATAAGGCATCTGATGACATTTCTCTGGAAAATTTTGAGACTTTAGAAGTTCTGAGATTAGATTTTAGGCTATTTTTTAGTTACCAATTGCAATAAATCCAATGCTTTAAATAGATGTTATATAGCTAACTATAGGGCAAAGATGGTGACTATAAGCTGTAGCTTTGATTGCTCTATTAGAGTAGTTACATGACTGCTCTATTAGAGTAGTTACTTGACTGCTCTATTAGAGTATCTCGATCGTTTTTAATGTAGTGAGAGATGAAACGTGAAGTGTTGCTGAGGGTTTAATAGCTATAAATGGTGTTAGTTAAGTGCAACTGCATGCATGCTACTGAAATATAGTGGTATATAGTTGTTTGCTATGACAAATTGTCAGTGCAACAATGTTTATGTATTTAGACTGCCACTGAGGTAAATTAATTTTAAAAGGGGGTTTCTGTTGAAACTCCAGAAACCCCTCTAGATCTGCCACTGAATCCAGTTACAACAGAAACCTGCTGTACAAAGATAGGGAAGCCATCATGCACCACCACCATGAATTGAAATTTGCATTGTCAGTAAAAATAAATGGAACACAAAGGAGGACAGAGGTAAGTGTACGAAGAGTACATTGTACATGCCAAAAGGCACCTGTCAGGCTGAAGCGACTTTGAACAATCAAGTTATGCTTGTCTGAAGGCATCAGTCAATCATTCAGGCAGGCAGGCAGGAAATTCCACTAATCATTATTTTTAATTTTAAAGCAACCTATTGAAAGTATTTCAAGTCACACTGAAGGTACTTTTGGGCTTGGTTATACCTAACTGATACTGCCATAGCACTATGAAGGTATTGTGAAGTTGGTTTTAGAGTGAAGCTGTGTCTTAGGGTTATATTTTTTGCCAGAAAAGCCCAAACCTTCATGATCTCTAATATACAGTACTATCATACTACATGATTTTGGGGTGTTGAATGTGTCGGGCAGCTAAAAAAAATTAATCTGTGTACTTTCAAGAAGGGACCATGGAGCTATGCATGCATGTGGAAGCCGTACTTTCTCTCTATTTGTCAATTATGCACAGTGTGATACACCAGCTTTCTTGGCAGCACAGCATGCTGCTATAATCAGAAGAGGCACAGTCACTTACAGTGGCTGCACTGTGCATTCAACTTTTGCATTGAAGAGAAGCTGAAAGACAACTAGGAAATATTCTGACCCTAACTGTCCCTGTATGCAAAGTATGTAGGAAGCAGTAGAAGAGTCAAATTTATTTATGGATTTTACGTGTACTGTATAGTGCAGTATTTTCTGTTACATTTACACCACATACATAAATGCTGCATGTTAAACTACACGTATATTATGTATTCACTAAATGCTGCATTTACAGGATGCTGGTATCAGTGTTGTATTTGCAATATCCTTCTTTTCTGGAGGGGTTGCTAGTGCAGTGTATTCCAGTGATAATGACAATGAAGCCCTGGATGACTGTGACACTGACGTATGTAGTGATGCAAGGAGAGTGAGAGATTCAGAAGGAGCATCTGCGGTAAGTTAAGCAGATGTAAAAGCTGGCAGATGAATAAAAAATTGAAAATTCTAAAAGTGAAATATGGGTGGCTGAAAAAGCAATGAAACAATAAAGGTGGTAATGTAAACCACAAATCCCTATTTTGATTCTCTGTCATAGATTTTAGTCATTCATCATTTGTGGGAAAGTTTTCTTGTTTTTTGTCAAGAAATGCTGTTTAAGTATTTAGTGTGTTGTAGCTCAACAATAGTTAAAGCTGTGTATACCAATTTTTCACACATTATACACCAATTCACTACCTTCCAGAGCATCCACTGTACAAGTAGCCAACAACTAAGTTTCCTGCCATTTTAGATAGTTCTTAACTCATGTATCTCTGAGCTCCGATAAGAATTTTGGGGAGGGCAAAAGGTTGTTTACAAATTAAACAGGAATGTATAAGGATGAATTAGGTCCGATTATGGGTCATTCAGGTATTTAAACTGGCTAAAAATCAAAGGAAATTTACAGCACAGGTCTGCATAGTCACATACAGCCATCCCCAGGTCTCCATCAAGGCCTAAGTTTGCTCATACAGCTCGCCGCTTGGCTTGGGAAAAGCAGACCGCTCAAAGCTGGCTAATTTTATTGTGAAATTTGATAGCATATTCATGTAGCTTTGTGTTCATGGTGAAAAATCTAACCTGCTGATGAGGCCGATTTTCCCAGATCCAGTCATTAAAATAGGGATTTGTGGATTACATTACTGCCCAGCAATCTTTTCTTGTTTAATGGTTTTTCAGCAATCCCCATTCCCCTGTTGAAATTTGCAATATTTTATTCACCTATTTGTGCACATTAATCCAGTAATGAATTTGTTTCAGTGATAATGAAGATTGTTGTAGATAGAGCATTCTAAATATGTACAGTCAATGTTTCAGTACCGAGCTCAAATTCAGGGTATATTTATACCCTATTAAAATTTTATTAGAAATAGTTATACCTTGTTAGTTGCTTGCCTTACCAAGTTACAGCAATAAAGTATAATGTAAACTTCATGAAATAGAGTTTTCAGTAGTTGTTATCACCTTGAATAACTACAGAATGAATAAGGGAGAACTATCTCATACTCTCCCACCAGTGTAATATGTAGGAGTGCAGGACCTCCCTTCAGGTTGATTTACTCTAATAGAGCAGTCAAATAAAGTGTACTCTAGTCCTGGGCAATACTGAAAATAATGCTATTCGATATATTGACAAGCTTATATTCATAATGTGATTAAATATTGAGCATAATTACATTTGTCAAGCAGTGAGACTAGTAACATTACATAACACATTATTGTATCATATTATATCATAGAATGTGAAATGGTGCCAGACGACAGCTGGAATTTGCCCATAATCGAATTGCCTTTCCTTGTAGGTATATAGCAAATGCAGGAAACACAACCACTAGCCAGATGTAATTAGGCGATATAGGCGATATTGATGATTATATTGTTTAGACGATGTTATTATGGCTCTATAATTTACTTCAATACAATATATTGTGTATATAGTTCAATATCGCGATATTGCCAATATATTGAAACATTGCCCAGCTCTAGTGTACGCTAATCATAGTTTTCAACAGATTGTCTGGAAACCTCCTGCATGTGTAAAAATGACCCATAGCTATCATATATGTGTTTGCAGCATGGAAGTAAGACTAATTGTGGTCAAATGCTGTTCAAAGCCTTGAGACAGCATAATACTATAATAATAGCTAGTTGCAAACTAAGATATCAACTTGCATCCAAGACATCAAACTGGTGCTTGACTTTAAACTCTGATGGTGAGATTTATAGTCCTTGAAGTGCTAGCTAATTAGCCAACCCCCCTCCTCTATGCTCTACAGTATACGTACCTTCATGTTATTTTACAGTTCGAGCTCTGTTTCTATACACACATAAAACTGATCAAATAACAATGTGGATACAGAGTCTCCTAATATGAACTAGAATTTACTTTACCAGTGTACGTGCATGTTGTCAAATTCAGTGTAAGTTTTGTTATTAGGGACCCGCCGATTATGCTGGCATAATAATGAGCATAATAGGTACCTGAAAGCATTGAGCATAATGCTAGCATAATAGGCAGAACACTTGTGCATTACCATAAATTCTTCTTGCTTATCAGAATACATATCACAGAAAAAGATCGATATACTCTAATAGAACAGTCAGAAAATATTAGACAGCTGACTGTTCTATTAGAGTATATTGATCTTTTCCGTGACATGGATTTTGACAAGTAGCGATTTAGAGTCTATGCTTCAGCAACTTACTGTTTTCCCATAAAGTGCAAATTTACTAGAAAAACATGAGAACTGAGGTATAAATATTGAGCATAATTTGAGCATAATAGGTAAATATTGAGCATTAATTTAAGCATAATAGGCAAAATTTTGAGCAGTGCAGCATAGCATATTAAATAGGTAAAATAATGAGCATAATCGGTGGGTCCCTATTTGTTATCAGATACACTTGACTGCGTTATCAGAGTATTTATATGACTGATCTATTAGTCTTGGGTAACCTGTGCCCACATCCTGTTATTACTAGTGTTATATGCAAAAAAAACACGGCAAAAAAAATAAAACAAATGCTGGTAAACATGATTTGACAACCTATGTTCAGCCTGAATCAGAGAGTTGAAGCAGCACTGACTTCTGCAATACATTATGTGTTCAAGGATGTCGCACCGATAGACCTGCAGAATTGCTGGAATTGCTTTGCTTTGCACACAACCAAGAGAACCTATCAAAATCGGAATTAATGTCCTCATGTTCCAGTTAAATTCAGAGATCTTGTCAATGACTTTTCATTCTCCTTGATGACAACTCTCTTGGATCTGCTGGAATTGAAATATCAAGACACTATACACACAGTCTTGTCAATAACAGTATCGGGTCTCCTATCGTGTGTAATGGGACTATTAAGAGCCATGAATTACTCAGTGAATATGATTGTTAGTACAGTTGAATGTGCATGCAGTAAGCCATGAAACAAGATTTATTGAAGCCATACATGGTGATTTAATGCCATGCATTATTGGTGATGGGCACAAAACCCTCAAGCAGTGCTATAAAGACGTTAGCAAGTGCAGTTTAAGTAATTAAACAGTGGAGATACTGGCTGTTTCTTGAAAACAATACCTCTTTGGCAAAGTATCGGTATCGGTCAGGTATCAGCCAATTTCCACTTAACACATATTGGTATCAGATTGGTAGGAAAAATGGTATTGGTGCATTCCTACATAATAGCACATAGTTCTTATGAAATCATCATGACTAATAAGTGTCACACAACTGCCAATATTCAAGTGCATGGCAATGTGCGACAACATGGGCTGACAGAGTGGCCATGTTTTGAGATAACAGAACTTCTATGGCGCACATTGAGTCAGGACAAAGGTAGTAACTTTAATTCACTTAGCACTGGGTATAGTGACACTGGGAAGCAGGGCTAGGTTTGAAATGGAATTCTTCAACATTGGCTCTGTGAATAAATGGCCGTAAATTTCGATGAATATTCACAAACTTCTTTGCTGTTGCATCATGAGATGGGTATCATCTTGCTTCACTATGGACTATCATAAATGATGAGAATAGTCACAACATTGTACTGAAACATGGCCAACAGCTATAGAGTTGCTTAGTAATTATGATGAATTAGTGTGTCACTGTGCAAATCCTTTTTACATGAAAGGTGCTAAGGATTTTTTTTCACCAATTCAGTTATTACCCATGTCAGGCTTAACTGTAAATGTTTGAAACTTCACAGCCATCGGTGACAACTACATAGTTCATACAACCCTGGTATCACTGTAGACATGATGCTTGGAAATGATGCTCCTAGTAGAGCTAGAATCTTCACATGAATTTATTAAAGTGGCTCATTTCATGATATTTGATATTTTTACCAGAAAAGCCCTCACCTGTGATATACAGTAGAACCAGGGCCGCCCAGAGAAATTAAGGGGCCCAGGGCAAAGAGTTAAAGTGGGGCCCCAGAGGCAAGGAGGTTTCCATTCTGAATCACAACTTCACCCAAGCTGTAAGTTGAAGACAAAAAAAAAAAAAATGTCATGACCTGCTGACAACGACAATAGCTACCCCTCACCAACCATATCTCCTTATCTATAAGCTTGCTACACTGCTCCTCTGAAGAATACTGTGACTACTCTATTAGAGTATTTAGATCTGACTGCTCTACTAGAGTATATCGATCTTTTAAACAGGTATTCAAGGGGCCCTTTGTGGGACCTCCTGGGGCCCCTTTCAGGCTGGGGCCCGGGGAAAAATTCCCCAGTTCCCCCCCCCCCCCCCCCTGTGGGCGGCCCTGAGTAGAACCATACTGTATGATGTATGTATATTACTACTGTATGTGTGTATGTATGTATGCATGTACATATTATACATGTACATAATACACATACACGTACACATACACACTATATATAGTGGCATCACAAACATAGCAACTGATATTATACCATGGGTGTGTATTTTTAGGCATTCTCCTTCTTTGCTATGATAGCATTTGGAGTATTGGCAGGAATTGTAATTCATACGATACTGCTCACTAGGAAAGGCAGTGGAACTGCCAGTGGAGATGCCAGTGATCCATCTGATTACAAGGATGATACTACTCAGTAGTGCTTAGAAATGGAACATGCTATTTTTGTTTGCTATAAAGTTACTGCATATACTAGGATATTTTTTGTTTGCAAAGATTTTTTATGCAGTGTATTTATGTACTGCAGCTTTGGGATCACAAATGGTTTTATGGCTAGAATTATATTTGACAAATGTGGTTACTAAAATGATGTGTAATATCTGATCTACAAGGGAAGTGTTGCTATGGACTTTTTTAAATTCCAAAACCATTCATTGTCTTAAAGTTAAGCCTGGCTACATGTACATCATTTCTCAGTTTGTAGTTCTGCTGCTGCCAAATCATGTTATCAGACAGAAGTCCATGGATATAATATACACAATATCAAAGGATGGCTAATTGCACTAAGCTACCAAACTGGTGCACCATTGTCAGCTTGAATATTAAATCATGTCAGTCATAGCTATCCAAAACTGTGATGCTGTCTATGCTATGTTTCTGCTCCAAAGTCAATTATTCAGTTTAATGAATTATAATTATGCTTCAGGAGTCTTGGAATTGTGATGTATATTATTGTAATTTTGACAAATATTGGTTATATTGCAAGACCAGTTAATTAGGCCAATCTTGTGTTTCACTTCATAGATGTGGTGGGTCAATAACCCTCAAAAAGCCTGCTATATTATATGGTTGTAGATTATTGTGCAAGCATGCCAAGTTTATATACTCTCTGTGAACATAATAATTGGTTCCTTGTAGCAAGCTAGCTAGCTATATGTGAGTAATGGCCATGGCTGATTGTTGAAGTTATAATCAATACCCAAACAAAGCTATGCCAATAACCAAATGTACAAGAGGGCACTCTTACAGATTCAGACAGGTATCAGCCCACTTAAACATTTATTTGCACTCTTTTTTCCCTGCCACTATCAAAATATGGAACAGCCTCCCAGCTACTGCAATTGAAGCAACCAATGTAGATGACTTTCAGAAAAGGATTGTAGACTATTTTTGTATTAATCCAGCTATATAGTCTAAAATGTTGTACATTTTGTTTTCTTGCATGTATCTGTGCTTTATACTCCCTAATGGAGGTCTGCACAGTATTAAATAAATAAATAAATAAAGCTAAGGAAGGAAAGTGGCTTCACCTCACATATTTCAGAATATCTATGCTCCTGCACCTGTAAAGGTCATGATACTCCTATAGAGTACTGACAATGTAATTCGTTTTATTTTTGTGCAGAAATTTTCATGTGTGTAAAATAAAATCACAGGGCTAAGATATACCCTATAGTAGAACAGTTCTCAGCTAATGTAACCACATACACAGAAAGGTAAAAGAACAGACCCCTTAAACTATAGACCAATTTCCCTGACTAGCGTATGTCTGCTGCAAGACTCTTGAACAAATATATTCCTCTGTGTTATCACATTTAGAAAACCATAAAGTATTATATGATAGTCAACGTGGTTTTTGTGCATGATGATCCTGTGAAACCCAGCTAATTAATTGGTGCCATCACTGACTTCCAGCAATGCCTCACTTCGGGAGCAGTCAATTTCTACCAGAGCTATCAGCTATGTGTCATATATATCACACAGAAACTTTGTCAATATGTTCAGAACATCCTGAGACTGTTGAACATCTGGTTTGTGGCTGCAATTATCTGGCTGGTCATCAATACAAGCACTAACATGATGAAGTAGTCAAGTATTTGCATTGGTTGTTATGTGGGAAGTATGAAATGGAATATGATACAATTTTATGGAGACACTCACCTCTTTCAGTTCAGGAAAATCACATGATAAAATGGGACTTCAATATTTAAACTGACAAGGTTATTCCTGCCAGAAGACCTAACATCACTAGTTCACTACCATTGACAAAACTTGAAAATTTGGTAACCTTTGTTGATGTATGTAGTTGTTCCAGCTGACAGGAGAGTATCTGATAAGAATGAAAAGATTGAAAAATACCAGGACTTAAGGATTGAGATTGAGCGATTGTGGAATAAGAGGATGGAGTTATACCATTAGTTATTGGTATACTTGGAACTATATCCAAAAGGTTTTGCAGATTTCGTAGGGACCTCCAACTGCAAAAGCCTAATCCCTACATTCTTCAAAAAACTGGAACTGCTGCAATAGCTACTTCGCAGAGCTCTTCTACTCTCAGAACTAGGTTAGATTCAAGTTGGACAGTTTATAGCTACCAGCTGCAGTTGCACACGACAAGCCTAACATTGTTTATGTCAGCAGTAGAAGTCATGGTTATTTTATACATGCTGCTGTTCCTGATGACGGATGTACAGCTACTAAGTTTCAGGAGAAGATGCAAAAGTACACAGACTTGAAATTTGAAATTAGGAAGACGTGGCAGCAACCAGTAACTGTCACACCCATTATTCTAGGAGCATTGGGATCCATTCCAACTTCACTTACAAACCCTTTGAAGCTGCTGAGACTGTTCAATAAGCAATTGTGTTAAGAGTGTACTGTTACCCACATTCTTGGGAGACATATCATCTGGAAACATCAGTGACACTCAGGGTTTTCTTATACATTTGATGTAGCTATCGTGATTATTCATTAAAATATTGATATTACACCAGATATATGCATTTCAAAATGCTATGTAACATGCTTATCATGAACCACGATAGTGGGTTCATAATAGGGATCGCCCATGCATGTTTTTTGCAAAAACTCTGAATAGAACGCACGCCTAACAAGTTGATGTTGTGCTACTTCTAAAAACCAGGCGCCATGCAGCTAGCTAACTCATCTGGAATAACTATAGACAGTATATACTACTATGAATTAACCAACTATGTATTACTACTTTACAATATGGTAGTTTGGGTTGTGCAATAATATAATTAGCTATTTCTCGTAATTCATGAAATATTCGTAATTCATTCAATTACGTTGCTATGCACTGCTAAGGAAGCGTTTGTTAAATAAACCGCTTTTACCAACATATTACGCACAAAACTATCTTCTAAACTGTTTTATAGTGTGACTAACGTGTTTTTTCCCACAAATTCTCTCGACAAAGCCTCAAAGCTGCTCTTCATTTTCGTTCGCGTACGTAAGGGATACGCCCCCTTTCAACTCGAAGCGATAGGCTATTCCTGGCAGTGTACGAGGCAATGGCGGATCCAGGATGGGGCATTTGGGGCAAATGCCCCCCCCCCCCTTCAAGAAATTGCATACAAGATCGAGATACTCTAATAGAGCAGTCAGTTACTCTAATCAAGCAGTCACAATGTTCATGAGGCAGTGTAGCTTACCTATGAAGCTATAAATAGGATTTTATTTTACATAACAGACGTGATATATTTGGTAAAGGATCACTAGCTATTATTGTTGTGACCTTTTTTTTTTTTTTTTTTTTTTTTTTTCTTTTTTTTTTTTTTGGTCTTCAACTGTTTTTCAGCAAAGTGCCCCCCCTCTTTCCAAACTCTGGATCCGCCCCTGCGAGGACTGCACCGTTGTTTTTCAGTTGCTAAATGCCTGAAAACCTCAAGGGGAAGGTAGTCTGAGGAAAGTCACCACACCCATATTTCAGTCCGCCGAAAAGAAACCACCTCAGAGCAAAGTTCACCTGTGCAATACAGACTTCATTTCACTTTTACTTCTTACGTAAAAGCTGCTTTCACCGTTATTAAACGATTTTGCTCACGTGGGTGCGTACGGACAAACATAGGTAGATAGGTACATAGGTAGATAGATAGGTACACACACACACTTTTACGAAAACAATTACAGTAAACCAGGCGCACGCCCACAGCCGGCCTTCGGCCGGCTGTGGGCGTGCGCCTGGTTTAAAAACTACCTTGGAAAGCACCCTCCAACTCAAAACCACCCTCTGGTGGTTATTTGCAATGAGTATTGGTCCACTAGTAAGTATCAGGTGAAAAGGAAACATGCAGTAGCTTCGTGTATTTCAGACAAAACTGAAATTTGCCATTTTGTTCATATTAGGCCAGGCCAAGTTGATTGACAGTTTATCGTCCGGGATATTTGAAAAAGTCATGCGGGTGGGAGGTCATTTTTCATAATTTTTTTAACACGGAAAAACATTCAAAAAGTAGCTTCACACAGTTGCTAGCTACTTTAACAATGATTGCAAGCTTATTTGATTACGTCACTGTTACTACTTAGCTATTCGTTTATGCAATCTCTCTTTAGAAATCCATTTATTGAAGGTTCTAACGAGTCCAGGCTGGGGATAATCGTCACATTTGTTGCACACACCATGTTTAAACGAGTTCGGAAGCGTAAGCAATGATTATCACGTGAGAAATAAGGTGGGGACTATTCTACGGAACGGAACGGAACGGAACGGAACGGAATGATGAACTAAACTGCGGAACGGAATGCTTTCTCAGATTGAAGCTTGCAGCTTACCATTGCTGTACAAGTTATCAGTGGCACTTCCAGCAGGTAATTAAGCGTACCCCAAGAAAGATAAAACGAATTTAAGGATCGATTGTGGGTTCTTGTTGGTTGTCATTAGTAACGAAGTACTAATTGTGGGAATAGCTGACTCAGTGTGTTCATCTTCGGATATATCAAGTAGGGAACTTAATGCATGACTTGTTTTTACTAGTATGTGAGTTATTTTTACTTACTTGACTTTAGAATGTACAGTCTGAGGCCCAGCCTTTCTAATCGTCATAAATCAGTATGTGTATAGCTACACTACAAAGGAAACAAGTATGGTGACAAGCTGAATCAACTCAGTCTAAGCAGAATCTAAAGGAATTTTGTGCAGTGTGTGAGAAGCAAACATTCAGATACCTCAAGGAGGCTATATTGTGTGAACATCAATGATTCATTAACAGAGTAGTGGACTATTGTCAGATATCTCAGCCTGAGTACTGAGTTGAATTCTGGATGGGGTCTATTTTACAGAATGAAATGCTTTCTGAATCAACTTGCAGCTTGGCTAGCTGCTATCATTGCTGAAATTGCATTTTATCAGTGGAACCTCCAGGAAAATGGAATAGGATAATTATAAAACATTAATTAAGTGATTGTTTAGGTAATCATGACTTTATTCAGTCTAATAAACAGATTATATGGTTGATTGAGTGAGGTATCACTTTCAGAATGTTCAGACAACCAGTGATGAGATGCATGGATTCATCAAATTTTTGTTGTGGTTGGAGGCATTAAATATCCAAAAGCAAACTGACTGTATAATATTAATATTAATTCACTTTCTTTATATTTTCTCAATTTTGAGCCTGTATGCAAATAATTGAATTTTCCTTGTCAATAGAAATCCTAGAATAAGATGGGAGAGAAACTTATCTTTGTTTACCTATACTGTACAACCAAGAGCTCGTAATACTGATTTGTATGGGGGAGAGTGTCTAACTCTCAGTATGGCCTGTACAAACACCCTGCGTAAAGTTCACCTTTCATCAAATCAACACCTTTACTGGGGGATAGAAAACTGTTGATTAGTGCTGCTGAAGAAGGTAAAGCCTTTGTTCTGAAATAAGGCCGAGGTGTTACTTTAAGCAGGGTGTTTGGTGAATGCGTTCAAGTTAGACACTCTCCACCTTATTATGAACTCTTGGTACAACTTCAAAGGAAAATGAAGAAACCATACAGATGAATCAATAAAATCACTACAGTAAGGTGAATTACAGACTAGTGAGATCTTGGTAATGACAGTGGTTGAAGATTAAGTGTGGTAGCTTCTTGTTCTTGAATAAGTTGCAAAGTGGAAGTACAAATCAAAATGGGATATCAATTTCATTATGAAAAATTTGTATACATAAATAATCTAGCATTACTATTTCATTTGTCCTCCACTTAAACATGCTACAACAGTACTAGTGTCAGTACATTGGCAGTGAGTCTACCTTGAAATCTCAACTCTAGAGTAGATCCAACACAGGACAGCCTGCACTGTAACAAATACATGTGGTCCCATTGTAATTAAATGGACCAGCTGGACTGGAAATCACTTGAAAATAGACGAACAAATTTAACCTGTTTTGTTTGAAGTGAAGCATGTGAAATGTTACACTTAAGAAATCCTAGGATTCTTAGGTGGCATGTAATTAATGTGAGTGTTCCATTTCAGGTCTGACTAGATACATTGAAATTACACACACATCCTGGTCCAAATCACGTTTGCCTGGTGGCTACGGGCATGGTTTCACATGCGGCTTATAATAGAGATTTAGCTGATCGAGTTTTGGCATTTAGCCTGATTCAAAGCTAGCAGTCAGACACATCCTTGAATTGTGCAACAGATAAAATCAGCTCACTATTGAATACGGCATTAGTCCATTGCACCAGCTGTTAATATATAAATAACTCCATGCATACACTTCAGTGATGTTTGCAGAATATACCCTCCTTGCGGTCTGCCAAAATATTTGCTCCTCACACACTGCACAAAATTCTTCAAGTTTTAATTCAGCTGGCTCTTTCCTGTTACCAGTATCTTCCTGCTTGCTTTATTTATACACTGACTTATGACTTGAAAGACCGGCCCAGACTGTTTTCTAAAGTCTAAATAAGAAAAACAGCTCACATAAAGTTCCCTTCCGTATGGATGAACATCACTGATACAGCTCATCCCACAATAATACTTCGTTACTAATGACAACCAACAAAAACCCACAATCGATCCGTTAATTCTTTTTATCTTATGTTTAATCACCCACTGGAGATGCCACTGCTAATTTATAAGGGAAGTTTCAGCAATGGTAAGTTGCAAGCTTCAATTTGAGAAAGCGTTCCGTTCCGTGGTTTAGTCCATCATTCCGTTCCGTTCTATCGCATTAACCGTGATTGTTACACGCTGTCACACTTTCGCTCATCGTACCTACATGCCTCGTCCATACCGCTTCTTTTATAGCCGGTTCCACTTTCGAATCTTGTGGTAAGCTAGGCGTGTCACCAACACAGTCTTTTAGCGTTGCGTTGTACTGCAAGGTGGTTAAAACTTTTGGTTAAAAATGGAAGATACTTAGTCGTTTCTTCAAGCAACAGTTCCTGTTTTGCTCCGATATTTCCTCTGGTTCCCTCTGTTAAATGGTAAGGAATAGGTTTATCACAGTTAAAAGGATAGAATATATTTACGAAGAAAGTAAAGTGGTTTAAAGTAATTTTTGGGCCTTTTTTTTCACTTTCAATCTCCTTTAATTTTGCGTATAACTTCCTTGAGGGTCGGTACCATCCTATTTCCCTCGATTACTTACTTGAGTTCACTGTAGCGAAGTTTCACAGTCGTTGGTTACAAAATTCTGTCGTTACAACAATTTGTTTCTCTTTGATACAAGCGCAGCAAGCGTAACGAGTATGTTCGTGACGTACTACATGGAATTCCAATAGAAATGTACGTATTTTGTGACGTCACGTTATTGCGTTTCCTATCCCTTTACTCTATTATCTATGCTGTAATATAAGGATACTGGATATAAGCATCACTGAACTACAACAAAACTGATTGGCTGTCCGAAAATATCTATACTCGGAAAATTCGATATATTCTCGGATGGGGAGTACTACCCCTTTACAATTAACATTATAAACTTACTACTACTTCCCCTTGGTTCATCTATCCTTGGGTTACTACTATACCACAATCGATTTATTTTCGCACAATGCACGGAAAGTTATCAACGTAATACGTGACCGTGTATTCTCGGACATGAATTCACCTTGATGCGCATGCGTTATTTTTAAATTCTTTAGCGCGGGAAGTTATTTGTTACAATAGATACAATTTATCTTCTTTGTTATCTATTTTTGTGATTACTGACAGACTAGGAGGCGTAAGGTGAGCCTTATGCGAGATATTTGTATACGTTACGTGCAAGTGTGTACACTTACCAGACTGTTTTGGTGGCCTGAATGTGATCTATAATAGCGTAAGCGATCGATTGTCGACCAGCGTCCGCTTACCTTCGGCGGTGCCCGTACTATACCAGGCGCACTACGATTTATTAGTTTTACAATACCTTTAGTACAAGCATAGTCTCTGCCTGTACTTAAACAACAGTTTCTACGTGACAAAAAGTAGTGACAAGCGATTTCCTTTCTCTCCATTTGTTTCCATTTTCGACCATGGATATATTAAGTCGACCGCTATACATTTTCCAATATCTCAATGTCGACCACCCTGGTTTTCCCCTTTGCCATAGTAATTACATGTACGGAGTTTCACTATTATTCATACTATGGTGTTCTATAAATAGTAAGGTGTAAGTCCATATATAGTGTTACTAAAAATAGTGTTGTGTTAATATTGTATTCTAGAGTTTTCGGGAGTCAGCTGTTGTGTGAACGCGAAGGAGACCTTCGCCTTCGTTCAGATGATCTTTCATCGCCAGATTAACGCAGCTACTATGAATTAAGTAAGTGTAATAGTCGCTATAACCACTTCCTTTAATTTGAGGCTCCCCACAGCGTGATTCCCGGCCTTGTTAAGCTTCCTGTATCCCATTTCTATTCAGATTGTCACAACCGCAGCACATGTTGACATTAATTAAGCAGTGTGTTTTTATTATAATGTTATAAACAATATGTACAACATGTATCAATGGAGTATTCTAACACAAGAGTGTAGGGTAAGCAATACTACATGAGTAGGGTTCCACAGGCATAACAAACGTACACACCATCACAATTTTCAAGACAATCGGTGTGGCTCCACACATTGCAATCTTCATTGGTACACCTCAGCCACTCGACTTGTTCTGGGTCCTCTTCGTGCAGCCCAAAGCAAACAGCACATTCATCCTCTGAAATCTCACGATGCTGAATACCACTTTCAGGACAATTGTCTTCTCGTTGCCGTTTCGCTGCTCTCTGACTGTGTGATGATGCGTTTTGCCTTTTTGATCCAGAATTGTTTCTTTGGTCCAACCTTCTTTGCTTTTCAGCCTTCTTCTGCTCTCTTTCCTGCACTTTGCGCTTCTTTTCTTCATCTCGAAGAACTTTCTTTGCCTCTTTTTCTTTTTGTCTTTTAAGTCTATTTCTTCTTGCTTCTTACGGGCTTTCTCTTCCAGCATAGCAATAGATTTTGCACTAGTCAAAACCCGGGCACAGCTCTTTGGTTTCGATTTCCTTTGTGTAGGAGTTGGATATACGAGGAGCTCTGAAAAAGGAGATCTTGCAGTTGTAGAGCTAGTAGCAGTACCCACGGTGCTTGTAGAGCCAGTAGCAGTACCCACGGTGCTTGTAGAGCCAGTAGACATACTCACGGTGCTTGTAGAGCCAGTAGCCATACCCACGGTGCTTGTAGAGCCAGTAGCAGTACCCACGGTGCTTGTAGAGCCAGTAGCAGTACCCACAGTGCTTGTAGAGCCAGTAGCAGTACCCACAGTGCTTGTAGAGCCAGTAGCGATACCCATGGTGCTTGTAGAGCCAGTAGCAGTACCCACGGTCACAACATCAGCATCCAAAATCTCTACAGCACCAAAGTAAACATGTACATACATAATCACACAGAATGCAAAGTTGTACTAACCAGGAGGGAGATGGTCAGGATGATATATCTTGTTACCATGAATAACTCGCCCAGACAACCTGCCTTTCAATGTTGTCGGTGGTATTTTTGTAATCTCGTGCTGCCTCATTAACGCCAAGAATGCCAGACTGTACGGCATTCAATGCGCGTACCATACCATCATCAGTCCATTGTCGTAGCTTCGATGGCCTTTTACTGGCCGGTTTTTGTACATTATTCAGGCGTCTTTCTCTTCGCTTCTTCCTCTTACGCGCCATAGCCTTTTCAATACGCGCCAATTCAAGAGCAGTAAATTTACGGATAACTTCAAGTCATTTCTGTGGTCGACTTTGTAAACACCTGTGGTCGACATAAGATACCGGTCGACATTCGGTCGCTTACGCTATCATATGGATATGTTAAACATGCGTCTCTTACTTAGGGTGGTTGCCAATTGATTTATAATGTCGCAGTGCACAATCCCTCCTCTTAATCAACGGGTGTTTCGTTCTGGTCACAGTTCAAACAAGTTGCTACACCAAGGAACATTACAAAGACCTTTAAAATTTAAACAGTGGTGTACTGAGTCTATGGACAAAGCCATCAATGCTGTACTCAATGAAGGTATGAGCATAAGACGTGCAGCTGAGCATTATGGAGTTCCAAAGTCAACTTTGGGAGACAGGATTAGTGGAAGAGTGCTGCCAGGTTCCACTAGTGGACCAAGTCGTATACTCAATGATGAAGAAGAAGAGGAGTTAGTCATTTTTCTACGTCGCTGTGCCTCTGTTGGTTTCTCCAAATCTCGGAAAGAGCTTTTGGCACTTGTTCAAGCAATTGCAGAACAAAAAGGAACTCAGCACTTGGTAACTGAAGGATGGTGGAATTCCTTTATTAAGAGGCATCCTGATGTTACACTCAGAGCTCCAGTGCCTTTGTCCCAAGCAAGAGCAAGGGCTACTGATGAAGAAGTAATGGATCATTACTTTGATCTACTGGAAGCCACATTCCAACAGTATAATTTGCTGGGAAAACCAGGACAAATTTTTAATTTAGATGAAAGTGGGTTTCCTTTGAATCCAAAACCACCAAAGGGTGTGTTTGATAAGGGGATAAAAAATCCGACTGCATATTGCACTGGAGACAAAGCACAGATCACTGTATTAGCTTGTGTGAATGCTATAGGGAATAGCCTACCACCAATGGTAATATTTGATCGACAAACATTTCCTATTGAGCTAGCCACTGGAGAAATTCCTGGTACAATCTATGGATTTTCTCAGAGTGGATGGATTGACCAAGATTTATTTGACAAATGGTTTGACAACCATTTTTTGCATTATGCACCCGCTGCAAGACCTATTCTCTTACTCATGGATGGCCATTCTTCCCATTACCACCCTGGAACAATACGTAAAGCAGCTGAAAACAAAGTTGTTCTTTTTGTATTGCCTCCTAACACAACTCACCTCACACAACCTCTAGACAAAGGATGTTTTGGACCATTGAAAGCAAAATGGTCAGAAGTGTGTCATGGTTATATGGCCAAAAACCCAGGAAAAGTTGTAAATCGATTTGTCTTTTGTCAATTACTTCATGAAGCCTGGACAGGTGCTATGACATCCTTGAATATTAAGGCTGGCTTTAGAACCACAGGGATATATCCCCTTGACAGAAATGCTGTTGCTGTTAAAGTTAGAAAGCCTATTGCAGCTACTGATATTTCAAAAACTGGTTTGCCCTTCATTCCTTTGTGTAGCCCATTACCTCAGGCAAAGGGTTTAGAGGTTTCCACTAAGCTACCTGCATTCACTCAAGAACAATTGCAAAGATTCGAGAAGAGATTTGAAGCTGAGAGTGAGCCAGATGAGGAGTACAAGCGATGGATGGATTTATATCACCCACAAACCAGCAGAAAGCCACCTATAGAGTCCAATACTGCACCCTCACTTGTTTCATTCTCCATTCCAGCTTCAACCAGTGTTTTACAAAAGCAGTTATCAGAAGCAGCTTCTACATCTTTACCAAAAACAAGGCCTAAAATTAAAGCTGCTGCATATGGCCGAGTCCTGACCAGTGCTGAAAATCTAAAGATTATTGAAGAACAGCAAAAGGAGAAAGAGTTGAAAAAGAATCAAAAGCAGAAAGGAAAGAAATCACCTAATGAAGACATCGCAATGGACACATGTACAGCTAGCAGCAAGACACCAAATTTGCTAGGTATGAAATATGCATAATTAATGTTATTATACAGTAGTTCATACATGACGACTAATTAGCTTGCCTGTGTAATTATGCTGTGATGCATGTGCTTGCGGCCCAATTAATGATATAAGTTTATAATTATATATACATACAGTGAACCTCAGATATCCGAACCCCTTGGGACCAGGGGTGGTCCATAAGTCTGAAAAGTCCATATCTTTGAAACTGTATATAAATAACCTTAAAGGACATTTTTAAAATGTCAGTATTATCAACTACCCTAATAGAACAGTCGCTACTCTAATAGAGCAGTCATTTCCACACTTCGGTTAACCGAGAATCTGGATAAGTGGGGTCCAGATAACTGAGGTTTCACTGTAGTTACATAGTTGCTATATATACTGTACTGTGCATATTTTCTGTATACTGTACAATGTTGTTGCTTGCATAGCTACATGATGGTTATTTTGCACTTTAATTAATTCTCAGAAGCTGGTCAATCACCATCCTTCTCCAGTGAAGAACTTAAGAAGTTTAAAAGAAGATACGAAAATGGTTTTGACCTACAACATGATGAACGCTACAACCTTTGGTTGAAGCATTTCCTTAGTTCAAGCACAGTTGGAGTTGTAGCAGGTTAGTGCACCAGTATGATTTTAATAATGTTGTGACATTTTACATCATGTAGGTGGAAGTAAGAAGGTTGAAAAATCTTGTAAGCTATCAAAGTGTGATCATCCACGATCAACCACTTGGGTACAATGTGAGAGGTGCAAAGAGTGGAAACACTGCATCTGTGCTGGAGTAAAGCATACTCTAGCTAAAAAGCTCAAGTTTTCATACATCTGTACTGGTTGTAACTAGCTATCTGTGTAGCTACTGAGCTTTATGTATATCAGTAACTATCTATCTTGGTTTTATAGACACTTTTTACTTTAAAACACTTTTTATTATCACTTTATTACTTATAACTACCTATCAAACCTATTTTCAAGCTTTATGCAGTTACTTTTCAAGTGTCCGATAATATACCCTCCGTGTACTTCGTTGTCATTTCCGTTACATTACTACAAAATTATTTTGGTTTTAATATAAGTTTAGCTGGAGGGCAAGACTATAACATGGCACTAACAGCAGAAGTCTGCTATTCCATTAGCAGGATTGTGGATGATTGTCCGAGAATAGGTCAAATCGTCCGATGATAGATAATTTCGGATGGTCACTTTAGATGGCTCTCATTCCGTGATAATGAAACAAATAAGGATAAATTTTCAAGGTCTGTAGGGACTTGGCCCAATAAGTGTGTAACACAAAAGGGATCGAAATTGGGTGGGTAGTTTAAGAGAACGAGCGTCCGAGAATAGAGGTTGTCCGAGAATAGATAGCTTACTCTATTCCTAAAAACCCATGCGGGCGGTGACGATAAACTGTGAATTAATTTGGCCTGGCCTTATTATTATTCATAATATTATTTTATTTCACTCATGTACAGCAAAAGTTATCCACTTTTTCGTGCTAAAAACTATATAGCCATGCTTACCGAGCGGTCCTTCTTCATGTCCATGACCTATTTTTGATTTCGTTTTCGGATGAAAACAGCCCAAACCGGGCCGTTTCTTCTGACCTTACGCTCGAGAAGCCATACAAGATCGCGCTCAGAGTTCCGTTTTGGAGGCCGTAAAGTACAGGGTAAACTCCGCAAGCTTCTTATTATTTGGGACGATCACCTGCGTATCGATTAATTCACCGCGAAATGTGATATCGGAAGCATGGTTGAAGAATAGAGCTTTATGACTTCCCTTACAGGTGACAATGTTTATTGTTCTGTTGTATAGACCTTTTTGTGTGGTATCCTAACTGCTACGTGGGTTATATGGTTTCCGTGAGTAACCAATCTTTTTGTACTAAGTCTACTGCCCTGCCCTGCCCATCATTCCATGCTACAAATGATGCCAGACCCTAGGGTGGGTATTACAGTACACCTAGTTATCCCAACTGGTATTGTTATTTATGCTATTCACTATACATGCAGTCAAGTAGCTACAATTATGTTTTGTTCATTTTTCATTAGCACCCTGTAAAGGCAGTTTCTTTTTTTTTACAACTTGTAAAGGTAATACCTTTATATGGATCAACACAAAACATAGCTATACGAAATTAAATCTTAAGTGAGATTTAAAACTATTTACTGAATCTGGATTCACAACATAGTCAAGTAAACTTCCAGTCATTAAGAATTCTGTTGAAGAAATAATCAGCCCTACATTTCATTTTTGAAAAAGGTTTATATCGTTTATAAATTCATGTACTCTTATTGGTGTTTGCATAGTATCAAAGTCTGAGCTAAAAATAATTGTTCACATTTTGTACAATAGAATTAGATCCCCTCTAAGTCGTTGATGTATAATGATGGTAACTGCAATGTACATAATCTTTCATCATATAAGAGTTATCTGGTAAACAGTGAGTGGCTCTATGTCGCACTTTTATCAGCGTTTCTTTTGATCCAAAATAAATGCTGGTCCCCAAACAGAGTTGCCATACTCAAGTGTAGGAGGTATGTTTGGTATATACTAATGTAGTGAATAGCTTCACCAGAATGTCAGGCTCCAAGTAATCAAAAGATTTCTTAACTCCCAGAAGGTGATAATAGCCTTGGCATTAGTATGGTTGCCAAACTTTAGGTGATCGTCAAATATAATCTCAAGATCTTTGTGGGATGTTATACTTTCATTTAGAACACCATTAACTCCATGGATTGGTTGTATATACTTAGCTTTCAAAAGATTGTCTTATATTGTAACTGTATATGTAGGTGAGGAGAATGTAGTGATTTTGGGACGCTGTATTAGCTGTTTTACTGGCAAAAGAGGGGCCGAATATTGCAGAATTGTTAAGGGACATACAGATGATAGAGCCTCAGTTTGTGCAGAGTGTCAAAGTAAAGGTGCTACTGTTACCCGCTGTCGACAGGAACTGTCTCACAAAGAAAGTAATGTTGCAAATCTTTGCCGATGCATTCCAACAGATGACATTCCACCTTGTTGCATGGAATTGCTAAGTCCTAAGGTTGAGTATTACTCCTCAGGTGATAATAAAGGGAAACCAACTACCAATTCAGTGATTGGCTACATGGCACCATACACAGAAGAATTATGGAAGAGTTGGATGAAACAGTTTACTCTTCAAACCGAGTGTCAGTTCACAATTTGTACTGGTGTGCAAGAGAACCAGAACACATCCAGAGAAAGTGGTGTCATCAAATTCCAGCAATCAGTCCATTCCTATAAGTCAGTTTGGACACATACATATGTGTGTTTGAGGGGAGGCAAAGGCAGGCTCAAATCTTTGAAACTGTCTAAGAAAAACAGACGAGCTATTGGAACAAGAAGGCTTGGCTGTGAAGCAGCCATTTGTTTGCGGTTACTAAAAATGTCGAATGGAACTGAAATCCTTGAAATTAAAATACCAATGAACTCTGCTCATTCTCATGATGTTTCATCTATAGCAGATCAAATTTGTCTCAAACCTTTGCAACAGATAGAGGCTAAAGTATCTGAATTGGTGCAAGACTCACTTTTGAATCAAAGGGCTCTTAGAATGGCTTTGAAAACGTGGATATCCTATATCGCACATCACTAGTACGAATTACGATATACCAAAAGGCATGTGTCCGACTAAAGCGTTGTCAAACAGTGAAAAAATCAAGCACTGCTATCGAGTTACGCTTGTCTGAAGGCATCAGTCAGTTACTACATAAGTCAGCAAGTCACTAGAAAATTCTGTTTAAACAATTTCATAGCAACTGTTGAAAGTGTTTTGGGTCAATCTAAAGGCTTGTTTTTGGAAGGCTAAGTTTTAACCTAACCTGCTTCATCGTCATCAGGGAAAAGCGAGGCTGGTTTTTGGGTGATGTCTTATCATGGGCCACACCCAATCTTCTGTGGTCAGTACTATCGTACTGTATAATATCACTTCTTTTTACAATTGGCAATTAAGGTTGCTATGTCCAGCTTTACTTGCCTTTTTTTTTTTACTACAACTTTAACAGGCCAGTATATTCATAGTAGAAAAATGTAAACTGGTTGGGTTTTGTTTATAGCTACTGTAATTGTTTTATTTGATTTGTGCCATCATTGCTATATTTTATACTGTAGCTGTGGAGTCATGTTTATAGGCAGGTGTACCATGCAAATATCAATACTGATAATTTTGTGGAATCATTTAACAATGTTCTTAAAAACCATTACTCGACTTTACGGCATGACAAATCAATTTTTTCACTAACTAAAATTTTGCTGCATTGCATTTTTCCTGACCAAGAAAGAGAGTATGCTGTTCTTACAGCCAAGCAATCATCCCTGCACAGAGTACCAAGAAATGATATCCCAGAGTTTCTGAAGAATCGTCCTTTTAATGTACAGACTTCATGCATTGCCAACATGGAGAGATCCAAAAAAGTGCCAGCTGACTCTATATCAGCAATACATGCAAAAGACGGCATATACGAAGTTAAATCTTCAAGTGGGAGCTCAGTGTATGATGTCAACATCACTGATGGTACTTGTTCATGTCCGTATTTTCTTAAACAAAACCTCCCGTGCAAACACATTTTTAGCATTTTTGAGCACACGAACTGGTCATGGAAAAATCTACCAATATCCCTAACAGAAGTCCTCATATGATATTAGAAGAAACCTTTTTAAAGGTCAACCAGTCTGAGCCAAACAGTGTAATTGATGTAACTGTCTGTGCTGGTAAAGTGGACGACCATACTGACACAGGAGATCATAATATTAACCAAGAAGTTGACTATGATGGTAACCATGCTGATCCTGATGCAGTTCATAGTACAATACCCTCATATCATCCATCTGGAAAAATGCTACTAAGCATGCAGAAAAAAATCAGAGACAATTTAGCAAAGTGTAGTGCTGCCGTATTCATGATTGACGATATCAGTGTATTGAAAGACATTGACGACAAGGTAAACCATATTCACACTGAGCTGTTGCAAACTGCATCTACTAATCTGAGTTCAGAACAAATCCCAGTCATGAAGTGCCTAATGGCTGATGAAAGCAATGAATACAAGCAAAGAATTCACTTAATTTCACGAGCTAATCAACTGACAAAGAAATATAGGACAATGCGTGTGAAAAGAAAATCTAATGTCTCTACATGCCCTTTACCCTTAAAGCAACTTAAAGTAAAAGAAGACCCATTAAATAAGGCAAGCAGAAGATCAGTAGGAAGACCAAAAGGAAAAAAGATAAAGAACAGTTTAGGTAAGCCTGTAGGTTACATCTTCACATTTTATGTACGTGTCTACATATGTACGTATTATAGGCACTGATGTTGACAATGATCTGGATATGATCTGTAATGTCAAGAAGGAAACAAATGGGAGCAGTAAATTTGGTTAGTTATAATAGGGCATACTAGTATTGAAATTTTCCTCCATTACCACCTCTTGTGATAGAATCCCTAAAGCTTCTATCTTTTAATATAGATTTTTTAACCTTGTACATGGTCTCAGTTGTTTAAAAGGTGTAGTGGCTTCAGTGACTATTCTACTGACTGACTAACTAACTTAGGTTATGGTAGCATGTTATGGCTTCCCGTTAGGCTGTGCACACTATCTCCACATTTATCAACCATATTTTCTGTAGTAACTGGATTGACTGCAGAAGCGCTGCTCGTATTGTTCTTCACTTGTAATGCTAGGGATAATATAGAAGCATAAAGGCCACTTCATTTCTCAGTAATTGAATATTAGGGCATGCATTCAGATGCAAAATTAATTTTGTGGCATGTTTATAGTGCCATTCTTTCTTTGATGTAGAATGCATGGGATCACAGTCATACCAAAAAAGTTAATAAACAAGTAAATGCAAATTAAAATTAGGAAATTTTGAATTCAATCAGGACATAAAAATAGTGAAACAATGAGGTTGTCTGATATACAGTACATTAAAATTATAATGTAGTCACCCCTTCTGCTTACAAATTATTACAGATGGCTGCAGGTTCGAGGCTGCCCAGGTCCAGTGATGGATTTTTTCTCCTTTCTCTACCTTTTCAAACACACTTTATGTACCAACTGTAACCAGGCTGTAGGACCAGGTGTCCTACAGACCTTCAGCACTTGTGCCGTAAAGCCTTAACACATAAATTTTTAAAAATTATATTGCATCTGTAGCTACATATACACTATTAGGTTTACCTCACCAATACCACCGAGGTGCTATGAAGGTATTGTGAGGCTGTTGCCATTTTGTGATAATGTGTAAACCCCCAGGGTCCCTTTTGTATATCGTACAATCATGTCTTAAATTGTTCACACCAATGACATTTGATGTTCCAGTTGACTGCTTGATATTCACAAAAAATAACTGTGAAGATTGTCCATCACTTTAAATAGCTGGCCTTCCTCAGTTGTTTTGTCCTTCAGTGCCAGTCCCACATTGGCATGCAACCACCATTGGTTCATAATACCAAAGTAGGGATTTCACTGGTACCCTACTTCAATCAATATAACAGTTAAGATTTTTGCTATAGCATAGCCGATTTGCACGAATTACATGAAGGTCACCTGTTTATTTCCAAAAAATACCTCAGGTTATCCTGTATTGATTTTGTTATTGTTGTTTTGATAATAATTGTATCAATATACAAATTCACAGGAAAGAGAAAACGGTGTGGTGAATGTCAGAATTGTAAAGCAGCTGATTGTGGAAAGTGCCGTTTTTGCCTGGACAAAAGGAAATTTGGGGGACCAGAACGTCTTAAAAAGTGTTGTGTTCAGAGACGGTGTAAATTTATTACCTCCAGAAGCCCTTACAATAGTGATGAAAAACAGAACGTGATTCAAAAGAGTAAACCACATGCTATTGAAGCACTTGCATCTATTGAAAATAAGATAGAAAATCTTCGTAAGTTGTAAGGTCTATATGTGCATACTGTATTTAAATTATTTTTCTGTAGGGAATAAAGCATTCCTGGAAACAAAGCAGGAGAAGTTTTCACTATCTAAAGATGAGATCATGAAGGTGTTTTACTATAAAGTTTCAACATTGTTTTGATTTACTAAATTTATAGGCTGTTTATACTGGTTCGATGTTCACAAAATGTGGAAACTTTCCTGACGATCCGATTCCACCCAGATATTTGTCATCAGCAAACATATCTAATATTACCAGAAAATTGCTAACAGAAGGAAAGATGATAAAAAATGTGTTGCCAGATGGAAACTGCTTTTTTAGAAGTGTAGCAGTGTATGTACATGGAGATGAAGATTATCATATGAATGTACGAAAAAAATTATGCTCTCATATCACTGCAAATCAAGATGTGTACAGCACCCTTTTGTTCAATAATTCCATGGCTCGCCACTTGAAACATATGGCCAAACCTGGCACTTGGGCAACTCAAGTTGAACTACAAGCTGCTGCTGATTTTTATGGGACTGATTTGTATGTTTTGACAGAAAAACCCAGCAAGATAGATTATCACTGGATATGTTATGCAACATCTACCAAAGAAAATTATTCAGAAAAAAATTTTACCCATATGCAATTGGCTCATAGCTCTTCTGTTCATTTTGACGTGATAATGGAGTTAAAAAGTAAAGAAGTGCCTACGGTACGACCTGTGCTGCAAGGAAAAGTGTACCAACATGTTGACATACTATAAGTATACAATGTAGCTTGCTATCAAAAGTATCAATATATATAGTTATGATTGATGTGTCATGATAAATACCGTGTTTGTATATAGCTACAATGCATGGCATGCATGGGTCAGCTGGGCACGCACGCACACACACACACACACAAATTCATCGACTGAGTCATTTTATAGTACAAAATGTAGGTGACTCTGGATGGGAATTTCTGTGTAAGGACAGATAGGCTGATAGCTGCATGTACATGACAAACTTTCTGCTTATCATTTTAAATGGAACATGGCAGCATTAGCAAAGCACACACTTCTGTATAGCTTTGCAACATTACTTTTCCTTTGAGACAGTTCCTGTTGACAGTGGATAACAGCAGCATCTTTACTTTGACAACTCTGCACAAACTGAGGCTCTATATCACCTACATGTCCCTCAACAATTCAGTACCCCCCCCCCCCCTCCCCCATTTTCCAGTAAAACAACTAATACAGTGTCCCAAAACCACTACATCTTCATGATCACCTCCTTATAGAGAAAGGGAATAAGACTTGTAGCTACTTAACTGCATGTATAGTGAATAGCATGGGATTATAGATATACTGTAATAACACCCTAGGGTCTGGCATGCAGGCTGAAGACAAAGGAGCATGCTGAGTAGCTATGCTTACAGCCACTTCTGTAATCACTGCAACCATGAACAAGCCTCCAGCTTCCTTACAACTCTCAAATAATTTTGAGCTAACCCCCTCTCCCAACTTTATCACCTTCCACTGCCTGGCATGGGCTTTCATAAAGGTAAAAGCATAAAAGCATGTGTACAAACCGGCAAAAAGTCACGGAAACCGTAGACTATAACCCACGTAGCAGTTAAATACGACTAAAACGTCTATACAACAGCACAATAAACATTGTCACCTGTAAAGGAAGTCACAAAACTCTATGCTTCAACTACGCTCCCGATATCACATTTCGCTAATCGATACCCACGTGATCATTCCAAATAATAAGAAGCTTGCGGAGTTTACCCTGTACTTTACGCCTTCCTTTAGTTTTTTGGTGTGCGCTACTTGTGGCTAATAGAATCTGTCTTTATTAAACTCAGTATAGGGCAGGAAGCTTAATCTGGGCTGATGACTTTGTTGCAAGGTGGTTTTTTCGCTCAGTGATTATTGTACGTGGGCGGGTTATCCAGATTAAATACTCTATTAGAGCAGTCATGTAAATACTCTAATAATGCAGTCAAGTGTATAACAGCAATCCTTGCACTGAATTTGACAGCTATTAAAGGTACCAGTAATGTAAATTGTAGCTCAATTGGGACACTCTCAGTATGTATGCACATTGCAATTTGATCAGTTTCATGTTTGCACTGAAATGTTGACAGCATTACTATGCAGGATGCAAAATTACACTATTCACCACAGTCTTCATTATCAATCAAAGAAATCCATGTTAATTTGTACACATGATATTGTAGTCAATAGCGTGAGAAGATATTGCTGAGGAGATGATGTGTTTCAACAACTTGCAGCAAATACTAGTCAATGATATAGGTCTATAGTTCGATGGATTAGTACGCGGGCCTTTCTTGTATACTGGTGTTACATATGCCCTATTCTAGTCTGAAGGGAGTTCACCCTGATGTATAATGCAGTCAAGTGTATAACAACAATCCTTGCAGTGAATTTGACAGCTATTAAAGACACCAGTACCAGTAATGTACATTGTAGGAGACTCTCAGTCTGTAGCTATGCACATTGCAATTTGATCAGTTTCATGTGTGTACTGAAATGTTGACGGTGTTACTATGCAGAATGCAAAATTACACAATTCACAGCAGTCTTCTTCATAATCCATTACTGAATTAATAAAAAGTACACAAACTAGATGAATAAAAAATTGGAAATTTTAAAATGGGAATAGGGATCGCTGAAAAAAGCCACAAAACAAGAAGGGATCGCTGGGGTGGTAATGTAAACCACAAATCCCTATTTTGACTCTCTGTCGGTGGTAATGTAAACCACAAATCCCTATTTTGACTCTGTCATAAATCTTTACTTACATGTTCTGTCATTTTGAGATGAGTCAAAATAGGGATTTGTGGTTTGCATTACCACCGACAGAGAGTCAAAATAGGGATTTGTGGTTTACATTACCACCCCAGCGATCCCTTCTTGTTTTGTGGCTTTTTTCAGCGATCCCTATTCCTATTTTAAAATTTCCAATTTTTATTCATCTAGTACATTTAAATTTGCCATTTTTCTTGGTTACTTACATTATAAACCACTCAGCTTTTTTCTGATGATTTGTGAATGTATCTGCATGCATTAATCATGACATACAGTCCCTTTACATTAATTGACAAAGTAATTAGCTTGTTATCAAATCATTTGTCTACGTAAGTACCATAGCATGCTGTTATGTAGTGTTCCACTGCATGAGCTATATTTACCAAGTGCCATGCCACAGGATGGCACTCCATGTTGAAATGTCTCCAATGCTGCTGCTATTAATAACATTTATGTTGTATGTACTGTACACACATTACTGTGCTTATGGTGTTTAATTGTTTTAAGCTATAAGGTTTAAAAAAGTACAATTCTATATCTAAGATGAATATCAACAGAGTTCCTTAAATGTTGATTTTTGGTGGTAAGAGCACTGTACGCATACTACCTGGTGAACCTGATCATGAATGAGTTAAATGCAATTTCGTATATTAATCTAATGTTTGCTGAATTAAAGATTACACTAGCTAACCAGCAGACATGACAAGCAATGCTAGCTATATGGCATTCTTCAGTGGATACTGAAACAACTTTGAAGGGCTGAAAAAGTCACTGGTCCATGTGCACGACTGACCATGAGGTGCAGCATAGGCAGCTATAGCTATGCTCAAAATTTACTAACTTGATTGGCGAGTGTCTACCCAGGTCGTGGATACACTTTACAAAGCCTGCTATCTTCCTCGGGTGCTTATGATTACAGTCTGAAACCATGACACATATAAAATGTGTTGCTCACATGAGTCATTGCAGACACACAGTATCATGACAATTTTTTCAAACCAATGCAATCTCAAGAACCCAAGCAAAACCTTAGAGTTACAGTGTGGTGGATGGGTGTGCCAGCATTTAATAGGGCCAGTTTCTTCTAGCTATTCTTTAATAGAAAAAAGTCCACAGCTCTAATAACTATAAGACATGCCGGCATTGCTGGGATTCTTAGCTACCATCCCTACCAGAATTTGCAAGTATACAGCAGACACTGCTTAGAAAATAAGTTATGATGTAATCACTTATCATAGAAAAGGGCACAATATTAAAATGGTATGTTAAGGAGAGATGTGCAGCTAGTCTATTATAACCAGCCGGTCAATAGCGCGGGCCCGGCTGGGCAACCACCCACCTGTAGCACATCATCTCGCACATCATATTCTAACAGTTTCGTTACAAGCGTACCAACTAACTTCTAAAAAAAACAGTGATGGCTGTTGCGATAGCTGTGATGACCTTTTGGCTCGGAGCCTTCTTTGTTCTGCTTGTTGAAGCCGCTATCTTTTATATTTGGTTCGCGTCGAAACGAGTTATCAAACATCAGAATCTTCCCGAAGTAAAGACCAAGCCTCCACAGGTTAGTGCTATTGTCGTGTATCAATTTTTTCATCTAATGTGCTCTTGGTTTCCCCAAGGGGAAACAGCGGAATATAATACGTACGATTATTATTACAGGTGGTTGAAGAACTGATACAGCATATTGCAGAGAAGGGGTCTGGACCGGAGGAAAGTTGCCAATTTCTCAACATCGCCTTGAGCTTTTGGTTCCAGGAAATGAGGGACTCAGCCGTTGTAAAGAGGTCAGTGCACTGTAAACATTCATCCTGTCATTGTCTTAACACCTGGTAGTGTTACTAAATGGCAGGTAATATAATGGCACTCTGTACTTCAATTTCTGCCCACAGTTTCAAAAAACAAGCCTTGCTGCTTGACTTCACCTATAATCTCGTTTATTCTAGTGAAATTTATATTTGTATTAATATGATGTACACTTTACAAACAATACTTACCCTTTGACTTCAACCATGGATGAATACCAGAGTGCACAATGTGAATGACCATGGTTGAAAGTCAACCATGGCCATTGACATATTTTAAAATGCAGCGACTATGCAAGTTGCTACAGTGTCGATCAATTTCGAAGTTCGATCTTTTAATCTGTATTTGTGTAACATCTGTTAATACTGCACTGTATTCATTTAGCATCCCACACATTCCCAGAAATAATTGAGAAGTTTACCCTTGCTTAGTAATCACTATTTAGTACAAAGATGCATGGCGAAATACTCACAAACTAGGGATGGGCAGTATTGCATTTTTGAAGAACGGTACGGTATTAGGAAAAATACCTCGGTATCACTAAATATCTTTTAAACTTATGATTTGCGCTTATACTAGTTATACCCACATTTTTTAAAAATGAAAACAATAATATTGTGCCACAAAGTAAGTTTTGAAGTATCCCAAAAAGTAAAAACCATTTTGAATACTTCAACATGCACTCACAGCTCTGTGCTTGTCCACAGCGTAATTATGGTTGTTTGAGGCTTGACTTCATGTACGTATGGTCACCACTAAACCACCAAAAATTAATTACTACATAAAATTCGGTATTCGGTATTTTTAGAAAACTGCTTCGGTATCTGAAAAATACCTTTTTAACTACTAATACCTAAATACCTCCCAACCCTATCACACACTAGTCTCACATGGCCAGAACACTTTCTCTCTTTATCATTGGGTAGGGAGAAAAACGGGTCTGGTCTGGAATCCCACGGTCGTCTTGATGTGCCAGGTGGTTATGTCACAAGTAGCAGTTATTTATGACCCCATACGCTTAAACTCCACTGTAATAAAACTACAACAATAACCAAAAGTTAAACTTTGCTTACCTGTGAATCAATAAAACACTTATAACTGATTCAATCATTGGTAGATGCCAAAGCAGCTTTAGACATTGATTGGTTTGTAAATATGTGCTTGTGATTCATAGATGTGAGTGACTACTATTTGAAAACACATCACGTTTCTTTGGTTAACATTACCTAATTATCCAGCTAGTGTCAAGGCAAGTGTGGGATTCGAACTGGACCGGACCCTTTTTTCTCCCTACCCAATGACAAAGAGAAACAAGTGGTCTGGCCACGTGAGACTACTCACACACCTTAATCTGCCATTGTACTAACAACTATAGTCTGTTCTCCTTCACCTACAGTAGTACACCATGTTCCTTATTGACTTCAGTTGCATGTGCTACATCTACCCAAACAGCCCTTTAAGCACTGGAACTTTTATCAAAAAGTGCTTTGATATGAGCGAGAACAACTGAATTGTGAGTCTGTATATCCCATACATTATATATATACATATATTTACCACTCTGCATGGGCAGTTCAAAGGCACCGCCAGTGCCATAATTTGTATATTGCACTGCTGCAGACCACAGCGAGTGCATTATAACTAATAACGCACTGGTTGTGGTTTTGTAGACCACAAAGAGTGCATTATAAGTTATAATGCACCGACCACAGTGCAATATACAGATATTGCACTGGCTGCGGTTTTATGCAGCATAGCACAAGTGCCAGTGGCGAAGAGCACAAGTGCCGGTGGCGAAGACCACTATGACACCTCACCTAATAGGTGGAAAAACACTTCACAGATCACTCGAATTCTTTTATAGCCTGACATGTAAAGGTCGATTGTGGGCCATAATGTCACCAATACGTATAATGTTGACAAGCAGCCAATGGCGATCGAAATAGCCAAAGCGGGTGGCCACAACTCTAGTCTACATATATATAAACATAATTATACACCTTACTAATCTGGTGCCATCTTAGCCCAGATTAAATTGTAGTCCACTTTGACAATGACTCAATAAAACAAATATATTCTAAATAATACTAACCTTTACGTTCGATTGTGGTAACCAGTTTTGTCATGCCACCAGATTCGAGTTTAGCCAGTGTGAATAGTAAGAATTAGACTAGTATCGTTTAGTAGTTAGGTTTTGTTTACTTAAACCATCTATTTAGCTGCTTTTTTTTTCGCTCGAGAGAATCACTATGGCAATTAGTCTGGTGCTTAGTCTATATGACACGCTGGCATGCTGAGCACTACATGATGAGAGTCGAACAGCGAATGCAGGTTAGTGATATAACCCATAGCGTACTAGCTTTCAATATCTCAGGTGGCTGCAGTACTGCAGGGGGAACGTCATCGCAACGTCCGGCTTGGTTACCCACAATCGATGTTAGAAACCTGACCTTTATAAGTGTTACAGCTGTCTTGCGAGACTCTCCCCACCTATTAGGTGAGTGGTACATAACAGTTATCATGAACCACGATAGTGGGTTCATAATTGGGATCGCCCATGTTTTTTGCAAAAACCCTAATAGAACACACACCTAAAAACCACCTTGAAAAGCATCCTTCAACTCAAAACAACCCTCTGGTGGTTCTTTGCAATGAGTATAGGCCCACTAGTAAGTATCAAGTGAAAAGGAAACAGTATGTGTATTTCAGACAACACTGAAATTTGCCTGTTCATATTATTATTATTCATAATATTATTATTATTATTCTTTCACAGGCATAGCAAAGTTTACAAGGAGAATCCTGGGATAAAAAGTAGCAAGGCTTGCTGAATGGATCATTGTGCATGTCCATGACCTATTTTTGATTCCGTTTTCGGATGGAAACAGCCCAAACCGGGCCATTTCTTCTGACCAAAACGCCATTACGCTCGAGAAGCCATACAAGACCACGCTCAGGGTTAAGTTTTTTGGTGTGTGCTACTTGTGGCTAATAGAATCCGTCTTTATTAAACTCAGTATAGGCCAGGAAGCTTAATCTGGGCTGATGACTTTGTTGCAAGGTGGTTTTTTTTCGCTCAGTGATTATTGTACGTGGGCAGGTTATCCAGATTAAATACTCTAATAGAGCAGTCACTTAAATACTCTAATAATGCAGTCAAGTGTATAACTACAATCCTTGCACTGAATTTGACAGCTATTAAAGGCACCAGTAATGTAAATTGTAGTTCATATTAGGAGACTCTCAGTCTGTATGCACATTGTAATTTGATCAGTTTCATGTGTGTACTGAAATGTTGACAGTGTTACTATGCAGAATGCAAAATTACACTATTTACAACAGTCTTTCTTATCAATAAAAGAAATCTCATAATCCATTACTGGATTAATTAAAAAGTACACAAACTAGATGAATTAAAAATTGGAAATTTTAAAATGGGAATAGGGATCGCTGAAAAAAGCCACAAAACAAGAAGGGATCGCTGGGTGGTAATGTAAACCACAAATCCCTATTTTGACTCTCTGTTGGTGGTAATGTAAACCACACACTTCTCACTTCAAAATGACAGAGTATGTAAATACGAAAACTCTATGACAGAGAGTCAAAATAGGGATTTGTGGTTTACATTACCACCCCAGCGATCCCTTCTTGTTTTGTGGCTTTTTTCAGCGATCCCTATTCCCATTTTAAAATTTCCAATTTTTAATTCATCTAGTACAATGTGCACTCGTGCTCTGCCTGTATAAACGCACTTGCCTTCAGGCCTAACGGCCCTCAGGCTCATGCGTTTATAACAGCCCGAAGGCAAGTGCGTTTATATCAGGCAGAGTACTCGTGGCCGTTGTATAACTATACAATGTATGTGTGTGTGTGTGTGTGTGTGTGTGACCAGATTTGCAAAAGGTACCTTTTTTACACACAAATTTTGACCTATTTTTTGAACTTTGAAGCTTTCATAACTTAATTGCCTGAAATTTTCTTTGAGTGTAGCTACAGTGTCAGGTTGCATTTTGATACTAAGAACAAGTTAATCAATATAAGGAGTCAAGTGTTATATCATTTTGTTTGCTGGTATGTAAAATGTGTGGAAAAGGTACCTTTTCCCCAAATCCGGTCACATATAGCATATGTACACATTGAGCTGAGTCCTCGATAACTCATGGATGGAGTTTTTGAAATTTGACTAATGATCATTTGTAGTACTTTTGACCTGCTAAAAGTATTTTCAAAATCTTATCATTCAAAATTTCTGAGGCATTGTTATTAGAGCTGTGCACCTATAGGTTTATTGGTCACCAAGAATTGTCGATAATCAGTTAATTGGTACAATTAAATTCCACTATTTAGGCATGGTTTTATAACAGTACATACCTCTTAATGAAGCACATGTACTTGTGTGACTGACATTAAATTCTTATTGGGTAACTATTGATACATAACAATATGCATTATGCCAAGACCCAGTCATTGAATTACAGTGATTGATATGTTCAGCACTCAAATGTTAGTGTTTATTTGAGTGAAATAATTGAGAGCCAATTATTGCTTATTTAATATTTATCACCAATTATTGAAGTTTTAGAAATCTTTGATCGATTAATTGGTTATTCTGTGAAAGTGAATAGCACTGATTATGGCCAATCACAATTTTTTTTTACCATATACATTTTCTATGGAAACGTTCATAGTCTTTTATGATCCTTTTCCCAAACTTGTAAGACACACATGTCCATTCTTGACACCTTTAGGCCACTCCAAATAAATTGTCTGTTTCCCGTCCTGCACCCAGGCACATTTGCATGCGGGCAGGCAATAATTTTCATTAAGATTGGCAGTTTTTCAAGCCATTATTTGTCTGGCACAACCATATAAAGCTGCATAAAAGCACGCTCAAGCCTTTAATTTGCAAGAATTAACGAACGCATGGATTTGTGCTGACTTGATAGCACGTTGGCTCGTGAGCTAACTCCTTTACAAGATCATTTTTACTGAACCTGTACGATATGAAAGAATAACTGAAAAATAATGGAAGAATGCAAAATAATGGAATATTTAGAGCTAACAGTAACCATATGCAGATGGTGGATGGGAAATATTGGAGTGGCCTTAATTATCTGGTTGCTATTTCTCTTGAGAAAAATCCAATTTTTTTTTCTCGGATCTCAGCTGAATATGTACAGTTCATACTATATGATGTGCAACATACTGATAAAATATTAACATTGCAATAATGTGATCAACTTTAAGGTTAATACAAAATGCAAGACATTGACGTGTTTACATTAAAAAAATTTATATGTAGCAGAGTAAGGGAACAGGTATAAAGGTTTATATTTTAGCTTCATTGTAGACTTTCCTTTTATCATGATTGCACAATAAGGTCATGATATACTGATAACCAATGCAAAAATTGATCTTTCAATCAACGATCTACAGTGTATATATATACCTCCCACATAGTTGAATTATGAAGTGAATGCATTACAAAATAGATATTGAAGTAATATTTCAATATTTTGTATATGTTAGATACCTAGCACAAAGATCATCATGGATTTTAAAACCAAGATGAAAGCAAAGATTTAAAAACACGAAGATCCAAGGGCGTGATCTCTAACTGACTTTTAAAATGGGAGCATTTTATATAGACATATAGGTGGAGTCATTGTGAGATTGAGTTTGATGTCGTTTTAAAATTTTCATGCGGTCTTAACATGAGTGTGGAAGACTGAACATGTTTCATTGAGAAATAAAGAGAGGTCAAAGCTCACACCTATCGCTGCTTCATGAAGATGTATTCTATTCAGGATAATTATCTTGACAAGGAAACTGATCAAGGACTGCCAAGTGCACGTGTCATGGCATCACAGCAGTGTGAAGAGCAGGTGCATTACTGTAACAGTTGGCTTGAGTGATTACGATTATAAGTGGTCACAAGTTGTTATATTTATGGCGCAACAACACCAGGGTCAATTTCGCATACAGCACATTACAAATGATGCTAAATAACCATTCTGAAAAGACAGTTTAGTTGAAGATGAAACATGCTTAAAACACTCTAGAAAACAGATGGACATTAAACAGAGCTTTCTCTGATATTACTGGACTTCTCTGTTAATCCTGACAGACGTAGCTACAATATTAAACAGTTCTTTCCATAACCAAATCGCTTATAAAAGGAATGGAGTAGCTAAACTCGTGTTGGCTTGGATGACTTACTGCAGACTATTAGCCTGTAATATGCTCGGGATAGCATAACAAATCAAAGATCAAAAGTGAGATTTGCTGCCCGAGGTATTTTCTGTTACCAGGTTTTAGAACCTGCAAGCAGATATTTTAGTGAGACCTCATAGTCTCCCATAGATCAAAGCATTTTATACATACTGTTTTCTATATGTGCCAAAATCAAAATATCAATATCATACAGTTTGGGCATGGCTTTATATCAAATATAGTTGTGCCTAACTGTTGAATAGAGAATACCTCTTTTAATTTTATATGTGATACAAGGGTTTGCAAAATTCTTGTACATTCCGTATGTCAAACATTCGCACATGTGTGTTGTTGTTCTTAGATGTATGTCATCTGCTGCAACTGTACATAATGATAGTGTTCGAATATTATACGTAGTGCATGTAGGCATAGCCTTATCCACTTTTGTGCCTAGGAATTTGAATTGCATTGTATGCACATTTGCAAAAGTTTGAATTACGAGGTACGTGAAACCGTGTCTACAGTACATGAAATATTGTACCATATCCTGTTTGAATACCTACCAGTAGATATGAGTAGTGGATGGCAATAGATCTTGAGGTAAATGTAAGAACAATAATGCGCATATAGGTTTCACGTGCATGCCCACTAGTCTGGCACTGCCTCCCCCCTCACAGAAAGTACAGTGCTTTGTGTGAACATTGCAAAAAAAATTAGACTTTTTTGCAATTATGATATACAGAAGCTATGCTATATGAGTCTACAGGTGACTAAAAATTATCAAAATTCTGCTATTTGA
This sequence comes from Dysidea avara, assembly GCF_963678975.1. Classification (NCBI taxonomy): domain Eukaryota; kingdom Metazoa; phylum Porifera; class Demospongiae; order Dictyoceratida; family Dysideidae; genus Dysidea; species Dysidea avara. The sequence continues at coordinate 29,854,733 of NC_089279.1, read as the reverse complement.
CTTCACTCATACACAGCGAGCCATCAGGTACAGTAAGGGAGAGTGCCTCATACTGGTGGCAAAGATGGATGGGTTTCTGGTAGGCCTGAGTAGACACCTTAGGCCAGAGCCTATTATGCTTTCAAATTTGCCTAGTATTCTTTTAAGAATTTCAAAATTATGACAAAGAACACAAAATGAACTACAACTACATTGAAGAACACAAAGCATACTACAACAAAATATGACACTGGGGAAAGGAAATTATTCGAATTAGACACATGTATTCATACAGTAGTGAATTGTAGACTTTGTACCACACTGAAATGACACCCAGCTATGAGAAGAAGTGATTCCTGTGCTTAACTATTACCATCAGGTACTACTAAATCACTTGCAGCTACTTTTGACATTCAAAGCTGGTAGTGCATGTGCTATTTGACTGGCACAATATTTTGCAAGGTTCACACAAACCACTGTATTGTACTGGGATCTTCGAACACCCAGGTGCAGACACGTACTGAATTGAATTTGTTGGAGCCCATTCAGTCGTGTGAAGACGTTTGTTTGGTTTGTTCGATTACTCTAATAGAACATACACTGGCAACAAATTATTCTAATTAAATGGTCCATTTTATGTCACATAATCAACGTATTCTGTGACATAATTGTCCAGATTTGTAATTAGCTTAATTCAGCTACAGTTCTACACCTTGTATAACATTCTGTTGTACCTTCTGCAGGGTCCTAGGTAAGATAATCCTATAGCTAAGCTATAGAACTGCAAAACTATGGGATTTTGAGGTCCCAGTTGTAGGAGGCATGAGATAATCTTGTAGGATTGGTATGAGAAGGCATAGAACTTTACAACATACCTGGACCTACCTGAATATTAAGAGGTGATGTACCCAGATGATATACCATATTTTACTGTTCAATAGTTGTCACTGCTATACTTTTCAGTTAGCAAAAGCACGTGATGATGCCTTTTATCTGAGAGCAGCTACTCAATAATACTTGTGTGACAGTAAGCCCACAGTGTGTATACTCATTTTATAGTGGCTGACCTTATTTAACATCCTTCAATACTTGGCTCCTTAAAAGTGATATTTTGAGGAGACTTAAAAACAACTCCTCATCATCAAACGTTCCCTGTCAGCACTCATCGTCATATTCAGATACAAACCACAGCTGTTATGACAATACATCAGGGTTGCGATGTGACTACTATCTGGGGGTGGCTATTACACTGTATACATGTATACTGCATAAGAGCCACAGCTATTTACCAATACAATATGGTAGTATTATTACTGTGTTGAGTACACATGATAAACTATATCCTGATGTAGGTTTGTTATGCGTCGTGTTCAGAAAGAGTTTGAAGATTTCATGATGACCAGGACACAAGGGAAACTGGTGGAGCAGCTACTGGTGAGTGATAGATGGAATAATGGGGCAGTACCATATGGTGGTGGCTGCAGGTGAGAGACTACAGCCTGGGGGAACAACTACCAGTATTCCATAGTGTTAAACTGACTGATGTCAAATATGACCAAGGAAGCAGTGTGATTAAGGTGAGCACTAACATTATCACTGGTTATTGATGTATCTTCATTTAGACTATGGATATCAGCCTTGATGTGGAGTACAAGTGAGTGATTTGTAACTGACATGTAAATATTCCCAAGTGTTTACTAAGATACTAGTACATTGGATTTTAGAGGTACCGTACCACTTGACTGGGGAGTAACCAAAGAACAAAACTTCTTTGTTGTTTTAATATTTACAAAACACTTCTGTCCTCAAATGTAGCAAGCTCAATTTGCTTTTCTAAATAAATACGTACTGTAAACTGTAAAAATTTCTAAGGTGAACCACAAGTACAAACAAACACTTATACACATGCACAAATACTTGTCCCGGCTCCCCATGGCTGACCCTGAAGGTGTGTCATAGTTACCATGACATTACTATAGGGGCGGAGCACAAATGAGGATTGATGCTGATCTGGTGAGCCTATTGTGGCTGGTAATCATGGTGACATGAGTTATGTACAGGTTTTGGGGAGATGTGCATTTGTGTCAGTGAAGGTGTGTTATGTCAAGGGACAAGGAAGGCTACGGTTTACACGCGATGGTTGTACCAGTTGGTCTTTCTCCTTCTATGAGGTGAGTAACTGAGGAGCTTGGCCACAACTCATATCATCAAGGTAGTTGATAAGGCAATGTGATACTCCATTGGTGCAACGTGAATGTGTACACCCCGTGGCTTCTACTCCATTTTTCTCAGTGCTACAGTAGTTTAGTTTTGTGGCTAATACACTTCAACCTGAATTGATTGGTCCAGTGGTATTCTACTGGTGGAGCAGTAGATGTCTAGGTTTAACTCAAAGTTGAATACTTATCAAATAGCCTTTGCCTTTGATGTAATGCTATATGTTATTGTGCAACCAAACATGGTGCCTGGTATTGATATTGAAAATACTTTTATGGATTTGTCAGGAAGTTAGGATAATATGGCACTGGTTACTTAGCTAGTATTGTATTGGGCTAGCTGAAAGAAGATTTGTAAGGGTTCTGGGATGCACACAGTACAACAGAATACCGTTGATACTGAGGTGTCAGGGCTGACATCTCAAGATGTATGATGACCTGCAACCTCCTGTGGCTTGTATAGTGTACATAAGTCATGTGAGCTATTGCATGTGAGATCACATGAGCTATTTTTGTCAACACAGACACCAGAGCTGCAGGTAGAAGTCGAGTGTCATTTGGATGGGAAACAGTTCAACCAATTGTCCAGTTTTATAGAGAACCAGGTTGGGATTAATAGTGACATGTCTGTATGTCACCTGTGACTACTATTAGATACACAAATGGGTCAAGAAGAAGCACACCCTACCTCATTACAAGATACGGTGTGTACTACCATGTACTGTGTATTAATGTACAAGCCATTTCTTCTCAGATTTCAGCCATTCTTCACACAACCAGCCCCCCAGGATCAAAGGGTTGAGGTGTGTACATGGCAACATAATGTGCTATCTGTTACTATGGTGTTGTGTTTGTACTGTAGTTGTTTGTACATGACAGTGACCTCACAGTGGGTCAATTGACAGTAGAGGTGGTCAATTGTAGTCGTCTGCCACCAGTCTACCACCCCAGTCAGTTGTTCTGCTCTCTACAGCTTGGTATGTAACTCTGCGTGTGTATGTGGTGTGTGCGTGCGTGTGTGTGTGTGCCCTAGCTGACTTGATACTATAATTTTTTTGTAGACAATTTTACAGCAGTTTTAGTCACAAATAGTATTTTTAATCAGTTGGTATGGTTTGTGTATCGATCCAGCTGGCCAGCCATTTCAACCATTACCTGGTATGTGGCGTATGTTATGGCCGGTAGTGGAGTGCAAAGTGGCACGCCCCCTGGATGGAGAAGCTATAGGAGTGAACTTTGCTGATGTGAGTTGCATTAATTAGACTACTCCTTCATTACTCCCTGTCAATACAGACCAGTTGGAAGGAGAGAGAAGATGAGAGACATGAACTAGTAGTAGCTGTAACACTATCACCACATACCTCAGCTGCCATTGCTGGAATATGCAAGGTTGGACCAGTAATGTCCAGTGTGTATGTAGCAGTGGGGATTGTGTGTGGGTGTCATGATTATTGTAAAGTGTGCCAAAATTGACAGAAGGTGTACTGTGTTCAAGTGGACAGTAACATACACTGTACTATAAACCAAAAGTTCATAAGAGTTAATTATTATACAAATTTTTTACAGATAAAATTCTCACAACTTCTAGTGTCACACTAAAATTCTGCTACACACATACACATGCACACACAAGGAAAAATCTTCAGCTGCCATGTTAGCCTGGTCATGCCTACCCAGTGAACCACCACTGGGCACCTGTGTGCTACTCACATTCTAGGAGTCAGCGCAAGCAAATCCTCCTGGAGCAGAACTAGTAACCTGCAGGACACACACACACGCACGCACACGCACACACACACACACACACACACACACACACACACACACATACACACACACACACACACACACACTACCTCAATTACCTGTATACACTATAGGGAGACGTGCTGTGCTCTATTAACCACATGAAGGTGACCTCAGCAAAGTCGGTTGTTAAACTACTTCATAAGATTAGCACTGAAAAGTGAGTACTATGTTACCTAGTACTTGAGTAACGTAGGGCATGAGTGAATGTGTTCTTGAATAGTGTAACATTTGAACATTCAAGTTTGCACAGAATGACTGTTTAACTACCATAGCTCCCACCTAGTACAACCTGTACATGCTTCATAGCAATTTCAGAGCGGTTAAAAACATTCAATCAATTGTGATTGTTGTTGTTGTTGTTGTTGTAGGTTCTTGTTTACTCTGATGAGGCCACCATCTTATGCACAGTCTGAGTTGCTAGGTAATGCTAGAGAACAGAAAAAGCGACGCAAACACCATCACCGTGACACCAACGCTACACTGAGTGCATCACATGGGCAAAGGAAGCCATTCAAGAGCCACTCTAAACATGAAGAAAAACTACGTCACCTGCCGATAAGTGGAGACTTTGATCCCAACCTGCCACCAGAGTGTTATGTTGATAATTATGATGGGAAGGGGGTAAAGAATGGTGAGTAGGTTATTGTTATTTTTACAATGCTGGTAGAACAGAAGTGGTTGCTCATCATCATTCATCTAAACAAATGTTAACTAATTCAGTATTGACACCTCAGATCGATAAAAAATATTCTAAAGTACGAGATGTTTGTCCATACCATATGTGTCCCAGGACCCTTATTACCAACCTTCACAGCACAACCCAGTGTTTTCTCAGCTAATAAATAAAGCTTAACACCTGGTGCCATGATTGGCTGTGTAATTCCATGTCGTGTGACGTGTATGTGTTAAGTATATCTGTTTTACCAGTTGATTATATATATACTTGTTAATAGAACATACATCTGTTGATGGGATACTCTAATAAAATATCACTTATGCTGTTCAGATAATTGAGGTCCTGCTTTAATTATTACTACTCCACTGTAGATGCCAAGCTTGATCTGAGGAGACACTATTGTTCAGTTAGTGACCTCAATGATCGTACTACAGACCCAAAGAGTAGTGGGCAGACCGATGTGATGCTAACCCGTTCAGCAAGTCTCTTCCCTGCTGTTAGATTACCAGATTCTGCCGAACTGGACATAGTCAGGGCCAGTTCCCCTGGAATGGATCAAACTGACTTGATGGACCAGCCAAGTAGTAACCCTGACCTGTGTACTACCAGTTTGAATCCTGCTAGTCAGGTCAGTGTACCAGCTGAAACTTGCTAGTGAGGTACCAGTTTAAACCTACTAGTCGGGTCAGTGTATGTAATTGTACTACTGGCTTAAATCTGCAAACCAGGTTGCAGCAGTGCCAACTTATGCACTATTCCTGATAGTTGAGACTGCTAGTACTTGTGTATAGAGGCTCAAACTGATCCCCATAAATTGTCTGTATTGATACACTGTGTCATTATATAGAATCCTCGTTGGGATGAGAAATTCACATTCAATGTGACCCCAGAGCACCAATACCTTAATGTGATGGTGTGGTGCCATATGGAGGACAGCAAGGAGTTAGCTCTATCTCAGGTGTGTTTTGTGTTGTCATAACTACTGTTGCTATGTGTGTGTTTGTGTTGCTAGGCATCCATTAGTCTAACTGATGTAGCACTGCAATGTTTGTCTACCTCATTGTGTACACACAGCCAGCGTTATGTCCTGCTACCAGTGGAACCTGTCAAGTTTGGCTCTAGGTAAATACTGTTTATTTTAGTGTAAGTGTGGGTATTAGTTTGTTACTGTTAGTCGGTCAGTTATCAGGGTTAGTGGTAGTCGCGGTAACATAGTTTATGAGGGCGTATACGGTGGTGATGTGTTGCTACGACTCACACACACCACAGAGCACCATCAGCCACCAGAGATGGCTGACCCACAACCTAATAACACAACTACACCAGGTAAGCTGCTAATGTGGACACTAGGTAGCTATGTATGGTGTTGATGTTTCTGTTACAGAGTTGGACCAACTGTCAGACCATCAGGTGTGTGTTGTTATTGTTCTGTTGCTGTGGTAACCACTGATGTACTGCCCTCAGGCTATTAGTGACTGTAGTGACAATGAAGACATGCCAGTGGCCTTGTAAGTGATGTAAGGCAAACATGGGGACATGTACATGAGCATTTAAGCATATTCACAGTTATATACTTGCCTTCAGGTACCTACTTGCCACGTGAATGTTGTGAAATATAACAAAACATTCAAACATTCAAATAATCGAGAGAAAGATATCATTGTTCAGTCATCATGTATGTCATCAAAATACATGTATTGTCTAGACTGTCCACTGGTCCCATGTAGAGGATTGTTTTGTTATTTCACACACTATGATCACATGGCAAGTACCTGAAGGCACTCAGTGTGAAACACTGGGAACGCTCTGGCCTTCTGGTGTGTTATACCCATCAGATTAGCTCAAAAGCAAAGTATTCCTTTTATGGGCTCCTGGTTCTGTTGGTACTTTCCTTAACCCCAGAGGAAGTTAAGCACCATTAAAATATATTATGCAAACCCTTGGCCTTCGAGATAAACTAATGTGTGGGGATGATGTAATACTGTTTTGTTTACAATAAGCATACTCGGCTAGTGCTAGAATCACTACATGCAAAATACTGTTTGACCAAATATGCCTAGTGATTCTACAAAGGTATGTACAGCATCTTAATCCTGACACGAAGCACATCTGAAAGAGCTAACAATCCTAAGTGATCCCCACCATTAGCTGGTTTTGTATTGAGACTGTTGAGGTTCACATTATATTCCAAACAATTGTGTAATATTTTGAAGTAGCACCTAAAATCTTTCCACCCTGCCCCATGTCTGGTATACACACATACATGCACTCAACATAAACCATGTTTCATGTAGCAATGGAGAACATAAGTTGCTGCAAAATGAACCAGCTGAAAAGCTGATGACAGATCACGATTTTAAACCAACTGAGATAAAACATGGACCAGCTTATTGTGTCATCTGTAGCAAGAAGGTCAGGGGTAATAGCCGTACTGCTAATCTTCTAAACATTGTTATAGTTCTGGAGTCACAAAGTGTTGAAGTGTCTGCACTGCCACTTGATGTGTCACAAGAGATGTTCAGCATACTGCTTGAGACAAGTGCCTTGTCGCAGGTATGCAGTGAACTTGTGTGCTGTGTGTGTGTGCAGGGCCTTATCAGTTGCTTATTGCAAACTTTTCTTACAAGTATTTATACTGCTTGTGATATTGTAGCAAGTGCCATGCAACTTTCACTAGGTTATACCAGCATGATTGGGGGCATAATAGGTAGGCAAAAGCATCAAGCTTGATGCCAGCACAATAGGCACAGGGTATCAAATTTGCATGTATTGAATGAAATTGACCACAAGCAAAAATATCAAACACTCTAATAGAACAGTCACCACATATTGAGTACCCCTAATAGAACATTCTTGGGTGCATTGGATGCTCTAATAGAGCAGTCAAGTAAAAATGGAAGCTCAACTGTGTGTCACTGGGACATAACCGAAATATTTGCAGCGTTTCCCAAAAGCACTATAAATTTTTCAAAAGCATACTAGGTCCAGTCCAACTTTAACTAGACATGTGTGGGTCACTCAGTATTTAATCCTGTAGGGTTACTAGTGGGTATAGTATTGAGAAGGATCATGTGACCGATGATCATGTGACTGATGATCATGTGACTGATGATCATGTAGCAGCAGCAGTGGTGGTGGACAAGATGGATGATCATGATTTCGAACAAAGTATTACGTCAGCAGATTTACTGTCAGACGGGAGTGAAACGGATCTTGTAAGTTAGCACATGCACACACTACACACACACACACACAGAGGCAGCCATTTTATTATTACATATCACTGCAGTCTGAATATGAGTATCCACATGGACCAGTGAGGAGTGAAGTGAGTACCATTATCTGATTATGTCCACTATAATCATCTTATTGTGTAGTCTGTGAATTCATTTGATGAGCCCCATGAGGCTGACAAGCAACTGAAATATGAGGTAGTAACATGGTCACTATATTGAGGTGGTCTTATATACCATCTTAGCTTGTGTATTCATTTGATGAGCCTCACAAGACCGAGGAGCAACTGAGACATGAGGTAAATTATCACAATCACTATAATGAGGTGGTCTTATTATTGAGGTCATGAAGAGTATACCATATAGCATAAATATTTTGAGGGGAAAATTTTTGCTGATTTCGATGTGTTGGGGGTTAGCAGTGAAAATTTTATCTTTGAAATACTTAGACCTCCATATGGGAAAATTTTTAGCATTTAGAGGGGCCTGGGGGCATGCTTCTCTAGGAATTTGTTTTTTAAACTTGTTATGGTTTATTCTCAGGTACGTACCTATATTCACTGTTTCTGTTACAAATTCTCGGGTACATTTCTCAGCTACTGTATGTACCCTTAGGGAGTTTGTCAAGGGGGTGCCACCACCACCACCCCCCTTAAATGAAGTCCCTTAACTACCTTGGGACCTACCTGATATGGTACTATAATAAAGTGGTCTTATCACACAGATGAAAACTATACTACAAGAGATAGACTCCATCAACACGGCCTACAATGCAATAGGCAGGACCAGTCCTACTACAGAACAAGAAGAGGAATCCATTAAGGCCACTCAGGTGAGGTGTAGGGCTTACAGAATGACATGATTTGCCTTATATATCATTTTAGGAGAATCTCTCTGTTAAACTGGAAGAATTGAAATCACAATTATCCCAATGTCACACTGACCTGCAACTAATTGAAGAGCTAAATAAGCTGGATGATGACACCTAATAATCATGTATATTATTAGTTTGTAATGATGTAATTTTTTTTAACAATGTGCTCAATAATTTGTGTACTAGTGTGTGTATTGAGGGGTGGATTGTCTGTCCCTTGCATAAAGAAGAATACTAACCACCTACTATTGAAGGCTGAATATTAACACCACAAGTCTCATAAAGACCTCACTATTATCTCCCAAAGGTCAAAGGATTTTATGCATACCATTTTAAAATAATAGTACATTTTTCTCTAATGTACACAGTGATAATATACCTGATTTGCATTCCCAGTGTACACTGACAACTCTTGGTAATAATTTTGAGCATCTCAATGAGTGTAAATTTAACACTAGCTAGAGAACTTTTTCCTTGGATCTTCAATGGCTATAGTGGCTACCCTTGCCAGCTCGTGAATCCATCCCTGCATTAGATGTACCAGCCCATGTCTTGAATAAAATTTAATGGATTCCATTCCTCTATATCAGTAAACTGATATAATGAAAGCTAATTGGCTATACATTGGACTACACTCTCTAGTCAATAATATGTAGTTCTAAGGAAAAATTAATGTCGTGTCAATGCCAGTTAAGCTACACAGTCTAGCTATGTACTACATGTTGTTTGGTACCTACAAAATGGATTAATTATGTTATGCTAAGTTTGCTAACTGTATCTGATCATGCATGGTAGCTAAGTGTCCTAGTGTTCTCTGACACAGGCTAAGGTGGTATAACAGACCTAGACTAAATAAGTGAGTTCATGCAGTAACGCAAATTTTACGCAGTGCATGCATGTGATGTTCATACAAATATAGTAATCAAATACATAGAATGAGAGCAAGAGTGGCTATTATATTATCAAATAGTATTATAGCATTTACCACAATTTGGCCACAAATAGAACGTATTTGGAAATATCTCAGGAAAGGTCAAATGCCACACACTGTCAGATTGTTTTATCTTACTGAAGAATTGGAACAAAAAGCGTACGAAATCGGGCGTCTGATTGAGGAACAAACACCCATCACAGACTCTTCGTGCGCGTACTCGATGCATGTGATCATTCCTCGAGTTCAGTTACTGACATTCAAATACTTGACTACACTGGTAGAGCTCAATATCGAGTCCGATAGAAAGAATCTTCCGCTACCATACTCAGATGTGGTTGTTATCCTTGGCCATTCTACTGTTACTCACGTCGAGTCACTACGTATTCAAGATATTTTTACAGCCTTTGTACAACCCAAACCACCGTCCCTTTTTATCTTTTTGGGTTGTTGTGGTGGAAACCCTCGTTATGGTCCACTTAAGAAGTTGTCTCTGCTTCCAGAGTGGCAAGGCACAGTGTTTAGTTTTTTTCAAAGAAGAGTTTATATAGATGAACTATGTAATTCATTACCTGTTCTAGCCATACAACATTATGTGCATCTACAGCGAGAAAATAGTGTGAGTAAGAGAAAAAGAAACATCAACAAAGCTTTCATACGTGCTGAAATTGACAGTCGATGTACTAATAAATATGATAAGGCATTCCTTTTGAACTGTGGTGAAGAGCAAACAGCTGATCAGATCCTTCTTGATATGGTCAAAAAGTCAGCCCCAGATATAAGCTTATCATTCAATGAAATTCCACCATCATGCTGGCACCTGGCTATGTACCATAAATTTGTTGCTGAAAAAAATGGACAAGGCTACACTTCATGCATTAAAAATTTTATTGATGAAATTAAAGCAGAATTTACTGATTGCATTGACCAGTTGGTTGCTAAGATAGATGAAAAATGCAAAGTTGAACTGAAACGACGAAAGCTATGTGATATAATAAAACTTGTAGATGAAATACAAGATTTAAAGGTGACTGGTGAAACACTTGCATTGCTGAAAGACAACAAATGGAAAGAAGTTAATCATTTGCAATTCTTTGTGGCACTGTTACATGGATGGATACTGGGGAAAAAATCAGTACTATGATTTGAGGGAACATGCGACCAATCTTATTATGGAGATGATGAAATCAGTACACAAAAATCCCTCTTGTTTAAAAAAATATCAGCTTTGTTGTGTTGGCTACTGCTTGTTCTCTCCAGAAATTTCCATTATATTTGATGAAGATAATCAGTACAGTAGAAATATTGGCTTTTATCTGTGGAAAAATCAGTGCTTTTTCATGTAGATGAAGACTATCATAGTTACTGGGGTGCAGGTATCATCACTGATAAAGGACTTCAATTTGTACTTGATCATCGGGTTGTAGTTCTCCCATATCTTACCCAACTCACTGCACTACCTACAAATGAGGACGAACTTCCTTGGGTTGATATTTTTAGTTTGTGTGGGAAGGATTACAATTTTGTCAAACTATTCAAGAAAGAGAAAACGTATCACCCTATGCACAGCTACCGCAAAGATCATTGCAGTGCATGTAAAGCCAGTGAAGATACTAATAAAGAAAAAAGGAAGAAAACATGTGAGTATACTTATGATCATGATGACTTATTAAAGGCGCTGGATGCATTGAAAGACAAATTTTTTCCATCATCTGATTCAGAAGGTTGCACACTTAAAGAAAATGAGCTACTTTTATTCTATCAAAAAGTTTGAAAATGAGATGATGAAGATGGCGGATACATGAAATGCTTTTCTAAACATGCAAAATATCATGAAATGAGGGTTATCCAGGAGCCTAAAAAATTGTTTAAAGTTAAAAAGAACAAATTGATGAAAAAACATGCAAAATATTGGGAGATGGTATCACGATGCAGATTTGTCTTTGAGTACAGTGATGTCAGTGATGAAGAAAAGCAGGGGACATTGTATTTCACTGACTCCCATTATGGAGAGGACAAAATACCTCGAAAGACACTTTTAAAAAAGGTATGCTGCCAAATTCTAGAAGATTTTATTCAGAAATTTGCTAAAATACTTAAAAATGACCAGTATGAACTGATAAATATATTAAAACTATTGAATGATCCTCAAAATGAAAGCATGGATGCTGTGAATCACTGTTTACAAAAGTTTGAAGAGCTTCTAAATAAAATAATGTCAAACAGCACACATGTCACCATGCAAAAACTTATTAGAAAGTTAAAAAATAATCTTCTAGCTATGGATTATTTCGAACTGTTTGAAAAGGCTACTAAGCTAAGGAGTTATAAGTACAACTTGCAGGAATATTTACTTGAAGACTTGCACAAAGAGTTAGTGAATAGGTTGAATAAAGAGTTAGGCAATAATCTGCAAATGTTACTTAATAAACCATCCCAGTTGAAATCACTTTTGAATTTGAATGAAACTAAACGAATAAGCCATAATTTAAAAGCTATGCCTATTGTTTTGAAAGAGTCAGATGAGTACAATACTTAAAAGCAGAGTTAGCCAAAAATAATTTGCAACAGTTACTGAATAACTGGAAAGGGTTAGAACAAAAGTTGGATGAAAAGTTGAAAATGCTAGCCCAAAATCAAAATTTGCAATTGTCAAATGATGAAGGAGTGCGAGTCATAATGGTACATCGTTCATTTGAAACTGTTAAAAACAAGTTGATCAATGAAGGATTTTATCCTTTTGTAGAAATCGGTACATTGACAATCAAAAGGGACTGTAAATGTAAACTCACATTAAAGTGGCCTCAAGATCCACAAACTGTATAGTCATATATAGCTATACTGTATACATATATAAGCACATGCATATAAGACATACACATATAGTCATTTAATATATAGCACTTGTTGATATGATGCTATCACAATTTAATTATGACATAATATTTGTGTATAGTTTTAAATTTTAAATGGTATGCTTTAGGAGGATCAAAGTGCTGAAACTGTTTAATTTGTCATATATAAAGCTGTCTGTCCATCCATCTACGTTCCATTTGATTTCATGCTGCTTTCTCATCAGTTGCTGCATGCATTAAAGCAGTTTTTGTGCCAAACAAAGTGCATGCTCATAGTGTATAGCTTTTAAACAAAGTTTAACTGCATTCTTAATTACTATATATAGTTCAGTAGTTTCTTATTTATATGTAATAGCAATGAAAAATGGTAGTTGTACATCACACATAATTTTTTATAGTGACTGATCAGGACGCTTCATTGACTAGGCCATTAGTGCTGTAAACACATTTACGGCTTTAGTTTATGCATAGCTATACATTAAGTACTTTAGAGCTGCTCAGCTTGCATTTAACTTATTGCATTTAATTGTGTACCCACAATTGAAGTGATCTGTATGCTCATGTTGATACACTTATGTTTGGCCTCTCAGTATGCAATACCTTGCCATTACTCTTACGATGTTATCCACAATTGAAATTCACATGGTCCCATATAAATATACTTGTGAAGCATTTGTAGTTTCCCACACTTGCAGGTGAGTCACCCAATTAGTAGAATATACATTGGTACTTGTGATTATGCCTGAAATATATGTACTTGAATTCGGAGCGTGCCCCTCGTACTCATGCGTATATATTTCAGGCAAATCACTCATTCCCTGTTACAACTACATATACGTATCTATACCAAAACAGCCAAGCTGTGAAAAAAGGGTGCAGCCCCCAAAAAGCCAGGGTGAAAAAAATATGTGACCGAATTTTGGAAAATCACCCATATGGGTGCATTTGACACTTAAAATATTTAATGACCAAATAACAAGCTTTATAGTGCAAATGTACTTGTTGATGGTTTTAAGCCATTCTCAATACCTTAAATTACTAGAAAATTTTAGAAATATTTTTATAGCTCTCCTCTGCTCATAATAGCAACCCACCAAACATGAAAATTCTAATTATTTCACGCACGCCATATGGGTGATTTTCCAAAATTCGGTCACATATGTGAAATCAAAGGTGCCAAGAAATGTCTGTGATGGTAAATTAATGGCAAAAAAATTAATAATGACGATTCAGGTGAATTTGTGTTACCTTCTCCAAATTCACCAAAATTGTCATTTTAAAAATTTTTGTCATTAACTACTGTAGGCATTTTCACTTTAGTTAAAGTTATTGTAGGGTTCCAAAAATTAAATTAGTTATAGTTATAAATTGTTAACAATAAGTCCAACCATGAAGTTGTTGTTATTGTTCTGTACTATTGTTATTTGTAAGCTACTGATTTTATAGTCGTGGCATGCAAGAATTAGTTTGTAAAATGTAATCTCTAAGAAGTACGTACCGCTAATTACTTCAGTGTTACTAGTATATATATATACAACCATAAAATTGAAGTCACAAAAACCTAAAATTATTTTTAGAGGTGCTTATCATGATCACTTCAAGCTCATGACAATAAGAGGTAATTTATGAGCTTGGATCTAACACATCACACTAGCAAAGTTGCTACCTTGCAGATACAGTCACATACACCTACCCAGTGAACCAGCACTGGGACACTGTGCACTACTCAGGTGCCATGAGTCAACAAATACAAATCTCCTGGGGCAGGACTAGTAACCTGCAGGAGACTGTACCATATCTCACAGGTGAAGGTGTATACATAGGCACTCAAACTTAATGCAAATTCACCCATAATGTTGACATACACGCACGCATGCACACACACACGCACGTGCGTACACACATTCTTCCATGCTACCAGTAGGGCAAAAGCTAAGAAGCAAACAAGTCCAATGGCGCGACTGAAAGTGTGTCTAATATCCCCAACAATTGAAGCATTACATGCATAGCTTTCAAGCATAGCAAATATCTGCTATATTATATTGTAATAAGCATTGCCATGCATTATACTAATGATGATGATGCAACCTGTTCAAGGGCCAATAGAAAATCCTCAATGCAAAATTAATATGTATCTTATGAAATGATAACATAATTTGCTACACAAATTTAACAATGTTGTGATAATATGCATCCAAGCATACAACATACATGTGTACACATTTTGCAGTAGTAACGTATATGAGCTGGTCATACCTTTTTGACACAAAGAATGTTTTCTCTATATAATATTTATAACTACAGAATAACATCCCATGGCACCAGCCTGTGTCTATATACACTGTACATCTAATCTCCATTATTATTTGCTTAGTACTTCTTTCAGAGTCTCTTACATTTTTTGATAAATTAATTTGTCCTCAAATCACAATAATGTATACATTATCATGTATATATAGAGCAGTCTCCAGCTATGTACATACAATTATAAACAGTAGGGCTCTTCTTTCATGTTGTCTTTTGACGAGACAATAATTATGATGATCCTGGGAGGAACACTATTTGGTGCACCTAGTAATATAATGACAAGTTAATAATATATCCTGTGTAAACAAAATAGCTGCTCTTCTTCAGTGTTGGGCAAGTTACTTTGTAAAAGTAACTAGTTACATATTACATATTACTTGCAAACTGAACTATTTAGTTACAGTTACATATTACCCATAAAATAAAGTAACTATAATAATAATATTACATATTATATTACTTTGTGTCCACAGCCTTAAGCTGTCACGTGTGAAACTACCATTTTATTACGTGACAAGATTGCATTGTTGGACAATGTGCAAATCTTGGTTATAAGTAAGAAGCTGGTGAATATAAGCTTCATTCAGTAGGCTTCGTTACTTCGTTTTGGCTAGGCGTTACTCAGAGGATAACTAACGAGATTAGTAACTTCGTTACTTGTAGTAATAATATTACGTAGTATTAGACTCGTTGCAGTAACTATATTACTTAGGTAACGCGTTACATTTGTAAGTAAAGTAACTTGAGTTATATTACCCGTTTTTATAGCGTATTTCGTTATGTTACTTAGTTACCACAAAAGTAATAATATTACGTAACGCGTTACTTATGTAACGCGTTACTCCCAACACTGCTCTTCTTGTAGACCATACACACTGATGCCACCAAAACTTTAAAAAGTATCAAAACTTGTATGGGAGTTCAAATAAATTTGTGTCTTTCAAGTTTATGGATTCTTCAACAAATTACATTTCTTCACCAGAAGTACAACAATAATGTGTGAACAACAATAAAGAAACTCTTAATACACTTTTGAGGTAATACACATACATCAGGGTTAAAACTTTAGGTTACATTTTGTTCAACCCAACCTGGTTTATGGAATAAATCTTGTCGCCACCCAGTGGCAGGTACAGGTGTCACATTAGCACTAACATGATTTGGTACTGATCTGTGTGGTAGTACAAGACATGACAAGTTAATACGTACTGAAAAATCATATGAGTATTCTCAAGTACTAGTAGGCTTTCAGTTGTCTGACCTTCATTATCTGCACCCATTAGAAGACTGTTTAATATATAGAGTAGTTTAATCGATAGTGTACATCTAGAGTACTTGAATGATCAGAAGCTCTCTGTTAAATTACTAGTCTTCAGTTAGTCTTCGATTCACCTTGCCTCAGACAATTGGAGTTCAGGTAACTGAGGCAATACTAAGGTGCATGCATTATATTTATCAGCAGTTGCCATTGTGAAGCACCATATAAACATAATACACATGGTTAACCACTTACATGAACCTTCTTCCTTGAATCAGTGGCAACTATACAATGCAAGAAATATGCACAAATCACACACGCTACACCACTACACTACACACACTATACACATTACACACACTACGCACATGCAGGCAGCCATTTTGTTATTAACATATCACTGCAGTCTGAATAATTATGATATGAGTGTCCACATGGACCAGTGAGGAGTGAAGTGAGTACCATTGTCTGATTATGTCCACTATAATCATCTTATTCTGTAGTCTGTGAATTCATTTGATGAGCCCCATGAGGCTGACAAGCAACTGAAATATGAGGTAGTAACATGGTCACTATATTGAGGTGGTCTTATATACCACATTCAGAGATGAGGGTAACGCGTTACAAATGTAATGCATTATGTAATAATATTACTTTTACAGTAACGAGTAATATAACGCGTTACATGACAAAGTAGTGAGTAATATGTAATGGATATTACATCCGGAAATTGTAACGAATATAAAGCGTTACTTCCTTGCAAGGCGCATTGTATCCAGGCACGTGATTGATTGTTTTTTGGTCCAGACAAGGCTGGAGATAGCGTTATAGGCATGGACAAAGAATGATAGTGTATGGGAAGTGTCCTTGAGGCCAAGATACAACAACAAAGTATGTATTTGTGGCTAAACTACACCAGAGAAACACGTGTCTTGCTCGTGTCACTTGTATATAGTTAGTTGTATCGAGTTGTAGGCTGGTAGCTTGTATTTAGAAGGTTGCATGGACTTACTTTATAGTTTGTAACGAACAAATGTATTAAATACGTAATATTATTACTATAGTTACAGCCCTCAGAGTAGCGATTAATATGTAATTCGTTACTTTTTTCAGTAAGTAATGTAGAACGATACATCCCGTAAAAGTATGTAACTAGTTATATTTTTAGAGTAACAACCCCAACCCCGACCATCTTAGCTTGTGTATTCATTTGATGAGCCTCACAAGACCGAGGAACAACTGAGACATGAGGTAAATTATCACGATCACTATAATGAGGTGGTCTTATTATTGAGGTCATGAAGAGTATACCATATAGCCTAAATATTTTGAGGGTTAAATTTTTGCTGATTTCGATGTGTTGGGGGTTAGCAGTGAAAATTTTATCCTTGAAATATTTAGACCTCCATATAGGGGAATGCACCTTCTGGTTTATTCTCAGGTACGTACCTATACTCACTGTTTCTGTTATACATTCTCGGATACATTTCTCAGCTACTGTATACATCCTAAAATTAGGGAGTTTGTTGAGGGGGTGACAAGCATCCCTTCCCCCCTTAAATGAAGTCCCTTAACTATATCTTGGGACCTACTTGATATGGTCACTACAGACCAAGAAGAGGAATCCATTAAAGCCACTCAAGTGAGATGTAGGGCATACAGAATGACATGACTGCCTTGTATATTATTTTAGGAGAACCTCTCTGTTAAACTGTCGGAATTGAAATCACAGTTATCACAATGTCACACTGACCTGCAACTCATTGAAGAGCTAAATAAGCTGGGCGATGACACTTTAAAATGTTGCATATAATAATTTTATCAATGTGTTCAGTTTGTAATGATGCAGAAAGTGTCTTTCCAGGCTGAGGAATGTTATATAGATCCTCCTATATCATGGGTACACTGATTACGACAGATAATCACCTCAACTTTTATGTCTTGGATGGGAACTGTGAAGTTACTTACAACTGTTGATTCAGAATCCGTAGTTTTAAAAAGCAGTAACTGATGTGCATTTGGTAGCTAGCTATAGCATGATAGCTAATATTATGTGCATTATATGGTGGCCATATTATACTGTATGTAGCAAGGCTTATAGTACATTATAATGTTATTATGACACTAATAGGCATCTATATAATTATATATAGGGCTATATAGTGCTCACAATTTAAACTCCAATTCTAGGATGGCACATAATATAATCTATGTACCACAATTATATGGTATTACATGATCATGAGTTGGTGGAAACTGCAAAATGATCATGTTTGAATATTTCCAAATAAGTGATGTACTGTTTGCACCTGATATCATAACAGGAAATATCCCTTTAAACTGATACCTTCTATATTAGGATTTGTGTACATAAATGAACAATAGCATAGTTACAACATCTGATTCAACATGATGAGTCATATTTGGTCTTTGAAGTACATACAATGAAACTACACCAAATACATATGAAAAGAAGCATGGATATTATTGGCAATACACTAGGTGTTGCATATAAAATGTACTAAAACAGTATATAACAGCCTGTTGTGATCCATTTCAGTGTTTGCAGAATCAAACTTAGGCCAATAGTATAGCTACAGTCATCTTTGTTGCCAGTATCTAATTGTCACATTTGGGAACAGTATCCCAGGATAGATTAATAATCTTGGTCGTGCACAGCAAGATAAAAGTCAGTAATGTAACCAGCAATAGCATATTCTTTAATCATGGCAACGCAACATAGCTACAAACTTATTACATCATTCCATATACACATTTTTTTGAAACCATCCCCCCTTAATGAGATGAAATGTTAATTAATACATACAATTCCTCAGTCAGACCAAAGTCAAAGCCACATGCCAAGGATGTATACAAAACAAAACACAAAAAAGACTATCAATACATTACAACAGTATATCCTTGAAATAGCTACCATGCATGCAACAGTCTTTGTACAGCTGCACTGATAGCGAGTCCATTGATGCTTGGGGATCATGTGCATGTTCCTTGGTGCGGCGGATGAGTTCCCATGTAATGGAGCAGTCCAAAGATAATAGAGCCACCCAATTATGTTTGATTCAAAAGGTTGCTATTTATGTTCAATGTGGTAATGCTGATTGATAGATTTATAATTAATTTTAAACTAACAACAACTGATCAGCCAAAGCCATTCCTCCTTGGAGTACAAAAGGCAATAAAAAGGACAACACCAGTACAGCAAAAAAAACTACACACCAGCATACAAGAGTGACACAACACAAAAATAACAATAAAATAAACACAGTAAATCATGTCAGTTAAAATTTATGGAGTGAAGTCTTGAGTCATTATAAAAGTTGGCGAATGAAGTTTACTCCTTAATACTGTCAGGTAGCTAAATGAATTTCACAGGCAAAAGAAATTTCTGTGTAAAACGATTGGCAGGGTGTGGTTTTGAAATAAAATGATTGGCTACCAAACTCAATTGGATACATAAAAGTAATGATACATTATATAGCTACACATTTATGTAAGTACTACAAAACTTTACCAATTGTTCAAACTTAAAGAGCCATTTTAATCGATTATAGTAAGCAGCTATAGTTACGTGGTCATGTTTGTTGAGCTAAGAAACGGACTGCACAAATCTGTAAACTTTGAATATTCTATAATCAATATTCAGTTGTGTTAAAGACATACCCCATGCATACTGCACAATTCAAGTGAGATATGCTGACTAGTGACTCTAGAATTAAATTGCAATAGCAACAATTCATCATTACAGGATTTGTTGCTTCTCTGCCCACTGTTTGAGCAAGGCAAAGACTTTCCTTTTCTTTTGTTTAATTAAAGATTAACTTTGATGTTTGTTGGTTTACTAGCTCATGTCGAGGCTCATATGTTTTGTTGTGTGTGTGTTAAGCAAATTAAACCCCTTTGTCTAATCCTTTTAAAAATTAACTCACTTAGGCTACTGCATTAAATTTCTTCATGAATTCTACAGCTACAGTCAACGACGTGAAAATTCACGCAGTCGGTAGCTAGCTAGCTACAAGGGGTAATCACTACCTATAGTAGGCATTCCAGTATCCGAGATTTTTTAATAAAAAAATTCTCCGTATATTCCCCAATAGAACCCTGGCACAAAATAACAACTCGTGTTTAACTTGGAATTGCTCCGTCGTCCGAGCTCCAATGAGTATGAAAATCGCTGTGGGGTTTGTCCACATGCTGATCATCATGAAAATCTTAGTTTTATCGTGCGCGTTACATATAAGTAAGTTTTGTGTTGTTTTGTAATCTTTTCAAGCCTTGTAATGTATGTAGAATACTTTAAAACTTTTAAAAACGTACTGTCGGGTGGAAGGTAGTCACTGGTGCTTACTTTAAAGTGCGTAGTTACTTCGCTCGGGTTAGCGATTTTCAGCTCCAGAGCATTTTTCTGGTGGCTGTGTCATCAGCTCAAAAGTATAAACCACTTCAAAGTAGGCACAACAATGCCATAATTGAAACCACAACTCCACCTTAGGTATTGTTGCATCATTGTGGCACCTCCACTTTAGTTGTTTGCTTTTATAAGTTGTTAACTTGATGTTTTTACTTACTTGAGATAGCCACTTGCCTATGGGTATACACCATTGTACTGACAAGTGTGCAGTAGGTGAAACATAATTGCTCACCACAAAGCATACAATGGTTGCTGAGATCCAATAAGATCTGAAGTTACTCTCATTACATGTACAAACTTGTAGCTAGAAGCAACTGCAGTTTCAAGATAGTCCAGATTACTAGATGGCTTCCTGATTCAATTGTGCCATTTTCCCTTTAAAATGTATGGGGAGCCCTGGAGAAAATTTTTACCTTTTTTCAATTTTTAAGCACTGTGCATGCCAAAGTAGCTAATTCCAACCCAACAAACTATATATTTCTGAGATCGGCAATCAATACTCTATCTATTGAGCATATAAAAAGCCCATTTTTCCAAATTTTAAAAATTGGGCTTGAATGCCTACCTATAGTATCTATGTCACTACCAATGGTCCTGCAGAACCATCTGCGACCGGGATCAAAATTAAATCAAGTGATCAAGAGGTGAATTGGCACTGAATCAAGCGATCAAGACGTCTTAGAAACGGTGATTAAGCTAGCTCGCAAACAAAACGAGAATTTACGAAAATATGTGGTAAATTACAAGGGGTGTCACTCCAATAAGCCCGGGAAAAAAATTTTTTTAAATAAAAAAAAAAACTCCAATAAGCACTGTACTACGATCTGCGACCGCGGTCAAAGCCGGTCAAGATCGATTTTCGATTTTGACTGTTGACTTTCACCGAATTTTTGTGTTGACCATGGACCTGGTTCCGTTTATTTTCGCTATATCTTTGTGCACTACTTACTCGCGAAGCTTTGACCATGCTGGGAAAACAGTTTGACCGTTGCTCTTCGTGAAAAATCGGCTTTGTTCATTGACCTTTAGCTTTGACCGCGGTTGCACATCGTAGTGCAGTGTATAATAGGAGTGACACCCCCTTGAATTATCAAGCAATCAGGGCTGTATTTAAGGCGAAATCAAGTTATCAAAGTATATTTTCGTCGATCAAAAACCTTGACCCTGGTGGTAGGTGATTCTACAGGACTATCGGTAGTGACCACCCTTAATTGCTATACGTAGCTAATTGCCCTTATGCACGCAAGCATGTAGGTATGCACAGCCGCGTCACTGATCATGAGTCACGGTTCAGGTTTTTAAATTTTTTAAATCCATTTTGTGACGGAAGACGTTCCATGCAGTCCATACCACACATGCCACATACCTAGCCACATTTTTATAGGTGCACCTACTTATCCGCTTATTCAGACGCCCGTTGTCAAGGTCGTGATCGGCGATTGGGATACATTATCAGTGATTATTATACAGTACTAGCTGGGCTAATCACCTGAGAACAGCGGATCACTATTCAGTGTACGAGGTTGGTTTATTTTGTGTACACTCGTCGCCAGTACTGAGCATTATAGCTAGCTACCGCCATGTCAGTTGAGTCATCAATACTGACTGTGAAAAACTTCAAAAATGAAAATCCGACACAGATAGATAAATAATAGTTTCGTAACAACAATTTGAAAGATTCTGCTGTAGTGCATTCGACAATGTGGCCTAGCAAAGAGTTGCTACATGATCTTGATGATGACTTTAAGAATGAGTACTTGTAGGTGTGTATTTCAAGATAATCTGAATATGTGGCTTGATCTGGTTTGCTGTTGATATTGTGATGCCTGGGAATGAAACTCTGGAATATCAGATTCTGATGGTAGCTAGAAAGTATTCTGTTTTAGGATGGTGTAAAGTATGGTCAAACTAAACTGGTCCCTACATGATTCATTTTTGAGAGAGATGGTATGGCATGCACAGTGGACTTGCCATGGTAGCTACTGAATCAGTGGTGTGTTCAAGTTTGCTTCCTATCCATAAGGCTCTTACACTATTTCTGAAGCAAATGAAGCTGGGGTCTGTACTCATGCTTGCTGCACATTTTGTGGTTTAAGGGGGTGGTCACTATTAGTGGACTGCGAGGTGAAGGATATTCAACTAGCTACCATCGAACGTGATTTCTTTAAACCCAACCTATGCCTTCCAAGGGTGATTTAGGATGAGGGGATGGGGGGGGGGGGGGCTGAAGTATCCCCCAACCCCCCTAAAATGTTACTAGCTATGTGCCAACTAGAAAGATAGTAGAAGCTACAGTACAGGTGCAAAGTTTACAAGGGCAATAAAAAGTGAGAAGAAAGGGTAAAAAGCTGCTAAAATCAAAATACTCTAATAGAACAGTCAACACTTTTATAGAACTTCCATCATTAAAGTTCTTACTATCTAACACAAATTGTCGTTATTAAACTTTTTACCATTAACCTACCATCACAGCCATTTCTTGGCCGCCACCTTGGATTTCACATCTTTTTTCACCATAGCCTTTTTGAGGGCCGCACTCCTTTTTTACAGCTTGGCTGTTTTGGATTAGGTTTCACTCCTTTTGTATTTGTATAACCTATCTTTGTTTCTTTACCACAGGAAGAAGAAAAGATGAAACAGATGTTAAATACTTTAAATATTTTTGATTTTATCAGTAAATGTACAAATTATATATGAGACTGGATTTTGGAAAAACGATCCAAATCGCACATTAGAAGTTTCGAGATAAACGGTTTTAAAGAATTGAAGCCAGCATAACTCTCCAAGGATAGCAAGCATGCGTATGAAATTTACACAAAAGATGCATCAATCTGTTACCTTTCAAGCCACTTCCAGTACCTGTAGCTGCTTGTACAGTTTCCCGCCAAATAAGATAGAAAATCTGAGCAGTTGGACGCCTGAGCGAAGTAGTATCACGAGTGCTCACAAAGGGGTGGAGACTGGGGGTGGCGGGGAGGGCAAAAGATAGGCCTCAAAATGGAGGCAGACCACGATTGGAGCCCAGACACGAGATTACAGGGCTGTGCTGGCTCCTTAGTGGCTGATATGTAGCAAAATCTACAGAGAACACGTCTGGCCAACATTATAAGGCTGTCCACCAGTAAACCACTGATTCTTGCCAGGCCAGGTCCTTCACAAGGCCTGAAACCGCCATTTGGGCACTCCACACCACCCAGAAAAGACATCTATTAAAACCAACCTCGTGTAGTTTGAGTAGTGCTGAGGGTCAAAACTTGTAGTACGATAGTGTAGCTATCCACTGGTGGTGTTAGTTTGATTTTGCCTGATGTGCGATTTGGTTCGGTTCTGTAAAATCTGGTCACATATGTAATACATGTATTTATTACAGAACTCTCTACATGGTGGTTTCTTTGTAAATGAACACTCTACAAGGTGACTTCCTTTAGCTGATCCCTCTAAAGGGTGAATTGTTTGTAGCTGAACTATCTACAAGGTAACTTCTAGCTGATCTCTCTACAGGGTGATTTGTTTGTAGCTGAACTATATCTACAAGGTAACTTCTTCTAGCTGATCTCTCTACAGGGTGATTTGTTTGCAGCTTAACCCTTTACATAATGTTTTCTTTGTAGCTGAACTCTCTACAAGGTGAATTCTTCTAGCTGAACTCGTGAAAGTTTCGTAGCTGAACTCTCTACAGGGTGATTTCTTTGTAGCTGAACTCTCTACAAGGTGACTTCTTCTAGCTGATCCTTCTACATGGTGATTTGTTTGTAGCTGAACTCTACAAGTGATTTATTTGCAGCTGAACTCTTTATGTGGTGGTTTCTTTGTAGCTGAACTCTCTACAAGGTGACCTCTTCTAGCTGACCTCTCTACAGGGTGATTTGTTTCTAGCTAAACTCTCTACAAGTGATTTGTTTGCAGCTGAACTCTCTACATGGTGGTTTCTTTGTAGCTGAACTCTCTACATGACGGTTTCTTTGTAACTGAACTCTCTACAAGGTGAATTCTTCTAGTTGAACTCTCTACAGGGTGATCTTTTTGTAGCTGAATTTAACTCTCTACATGATGGTTTCTTTGTAGCTGAACTCTCTACAGGATAATTTGTTTGCAGTTGAACTCTCTACATGATGGTTTCTTTGTAGCTGAACTCTCTACAAGGTGACTTCTTCTAGCCGAACTCTCTACAGGGTGATCTTTTCGTAGCTGAACTCTCTACAGGGTGATTTGTTTGCAGCTGAACTCTCTACATGATGGTTTCTTTGTAGCTGAACTCTGTACAAGGTTACCTCTTCTAGCTGATCACTCTACAGGGTGATTTGTTTCTAGCTGCATGAACTCTCTACAGATGATTTGTTTACAGCTAAACTCTCTATATGGTGGTTTCTTTGTAGCTGAACTCTCTACATGATGGTTTCTTTGTACCTGAACTCTCTACAAAGTAACTTCTTCTAGCTGATCCCTCTACAGGGCGATTTGTTTGTAGCTTAATTCTCTACAGGGTGATTTGTTTGCAGCTGAACTCTCTACATGGTGGTTTCTTTGTAGCTGAACTCTCTACAATGTGACTTCATCTAGCTGAACTCTCTACAGGGTGATCATTTCGTAGCTGAACTCTCTACAGGGTGATATGTTTGCAGTTGAACTCTCTACATGATGGTTTCTTTGTAGCCGAACTCTCTGCAGGGTGATTTGTTGTAGCTGAACACTCTACAGGGTGATTTGTTTGTAGCTGAACTCTCTACAGGATGGTTTCTTTGTATAGCTGAACTCTCTGCAAGGTGACTTGCTTGTAGCTGAACTGTCTACAATATTAACTGGTTGCTGCTGAACTCCCTACAGCATAACTTGCAATGTAATAGAAATCTATAATGGAGTAAGTCATGAACTAGCTGAATGCTCTATTAGGGTGACTGTTCTATTAGAGTATCTCGATCTCGTATTTGCTACATGGAATTGGCTTTGGAATCATAACTCAATGGTTTGTAAACCGACTGTCAGTGTTGGGCAAGTTACTTTGTAAAAGTAACTAGTTACATATTACATATTACTTGCAACTGAACTATTTAGTTGCAGTTACATATTACCCATAAAATAAAGTAACTGTAATAATATTACATATTATATAACTTTTTGTCCACAGCCTTAAGCTGTCATGTGTGAAACTACCACCTTATCACGTGACATGATTGCGTTGTTGGACAATATGCAAATCTTGGTTATAAGTAAGAAGCTGGTGAATAAGCTTCATTCAGTAGGCCTCGTTACTTCGTTGTGGCTAGGCGCTACTCAGAGGATATCTAACGAGATTAGTAACTTTGTTACTTGTAGTAATAATATTACGTAATATTAGACTCGTTACAGTAACTATATTACTTAGGTAACACGTTACATTTGTAAGTAAAATAACTTGCATTATATTACCTGTTTTTATAGCGTATTTCGTTATATTACTTTGTTACCACAAAAGTAATAATATTATGTAACGCGTTACTCCCAACACTGCCAACTGTTCTGTACTACTGCAAGGACTTTCTACGGTGACTATTCCAGCTACATACCAATTTTCAGCTCACTGCTCTAAGCGGTTTGCCTGGTAGGCATGAACATTATTGGTATTTTTATTCACGAATCTCAATCGCGCAATTGTTACACACCTTCAGTTTCATGTCATATCTCCATGATCTTAATTTCGATTGTTTTTAAACCACCAAAAGGCACTCCTACAATGGTTGATCTATCCACAAACATACTTTAAACTCATTCCATGAAGCGGTTTACCCTGTAGGCGTGACAACAAATCGATCTTGTTTTACGTGAATAATCGATCATAACTCCTGAACCATTCACCGAATTTGCACCAAATTTGATACTATGATTTGTCGTTGGACTCCCTTTATGTGTGCCAAATTGCAAGACTATCGGAATACGCGTTTGTGTTTTATAGCAATTTTTTAAAGTGTGCGAAAAGACAAAGAATATAAGAAAAAAAAAAGCAAAAATGAAAAATAAAAACGAAATTTTGGGCACTCATATATCTCGGAAATGGCTAAGGGGATTTTCTTCAAATTTGGTATGTGGGGTGGCCTACCTGGCAGGAACCACTGCAGCAAGACTGGCTCAAATCGGATGAAGGATCACGGAGTTACAAAGGTGTAAAAATCGCGTTTTCTTTCTTCCTGTCAACGTACTCACGGGTGGTGCGCCGGCTTCTTCGGGCCGCACGACACACTACTGTGTGTCTTGTTATAGAAAAAGGACCAACTCCTAGACCCCCCTGAACTTCAATTGTAACCATACAGCAGCATTTATGCTGTGCCCTTTATATGAAAGCTAGTTACCACTGCTAGGAAATAATGATTTCACTTTGTTAAAGTGGCTCACAATGCTTATGTGTGTATGTACACACAAACACGCATGCGCGCACACACACACACACACACACACACACACACACAACACACATATGCGTACACACAATATTATTAGGGTCAAAGCCCCAATTCCATGAACATCCTCTACAAGTTTTGATGATGGAAACATGTTCTGGTGACTAAAGTATTCCTCAGGTGAGTCAGATCCCTCCCAAAATATTATCGGTACCAGGAAAAAGAATTCAAGCAAGCTATAACTTTAACCCATGTTAGCTACATGTAAAATGCTTAACAAGGACACA
Source organism: Dysidea avara (assembly GCF_963678975.1). NCBI lineage: Eukaryota > Metazoa > Porifera > Demospongiae > Dictyoceratida > Dysideidae > Dysidea > Dysidea avara. The sequence continues at coordinate 29,827,508 of NC_089279.1, read as the reverse complement.
TTTTGAACAACTCAATCACTACTGGGTCTGATTCTATCATCAGTTTAAGTTATTATGACCCCCAACATTCCAGATGGCTGATAATGACTACAATAAGATGTATAGTGTATGCAAGATCTTGCCACTTACTGATCTTAATAGTCCCATTTATAATCTCATCCTTATCTAACTCTGCCTCTGATAAACTAATACTTTGACTCTGCACAAGAGTAGAAGGCAAGCATCGCTATAACATCTCTCTCTATGAGTATGTGCTTTTAAACAAATCCTTGACATTAATGTTCCAGTGAGCCACATAATAGAGAACCTAGAGAGGATCTCAACTGCTGAGATGGAGCATTAGGGAAGTTATTTGTGAGCCTCCCAGAGTTGCTGGAATATAATTATATACATTAGTGAGTGTGTAACCTCATTCAACAACCTACAGAAAGACGCAAAGAGCAAAACTCTAGCTGTCTTCTACCAATATAGTTACTCTGCAAGAACCAAATACTGTTCACATACGTGATATGTGGCCATGACTGATGGCCACTCCATCACCTGAAGTTTAACAGATGCAAGATGGCTTTTCACACAAATGATCAGATTATGTCCACATGGTAATGTCTTTCATTTTACTTGCCATGAAAAATGCCCATGAACCAGCTTATTATTCTTTCTACCGATTCTTTGAAGTCTTCACCTATTATCCCAAATAAATTTATTTCCTGGTGTGATTCCTGAAGTACAACAAATTACATCTGTGATAATAAAGGAAACTACAACATAAAATTGTAGCTTAAGAGATCAGATACTCAAACAGAGCAGTCACATTACCACTGAGTGAAAGATCATGTCACTACTAAAACTGTTGAGCATCCCTTTATTAGTTGTTAATTAATTTAACCCTGTGCACACTGCAAAACTTGAAACACCGAATCATGCAGGAAGCTTTGGGTGAAGCATCGGTGAAAGAAATTCCTGGGAGTGAGGAAGAAAGTGTAGGCATAGATTACAAAATATAATGGATGTGAGAGCATGAGATTGAAGTGTAAAGAAGTATGAAGTTCATAGTGATGGTATGCCTCCTACGTATGTAATACTGCTGCTTATTTATTAAGGGTTTACAACACAAGTGCTATTATATCTCTACAGGACTCAGTGGTCTTGCAACCATCCACAGTATACACTGTTGGATTATGCTGCACTGCTTGTCCACCCATGTATATTAAGTTCCTAACATGAAAAATGTATCTCCACAAATCCAACTCCACAGGCTACATGTTATACTTCTTATTGACAAGTCCATCATGTGCACTGATAAACAATAGATTACACAACCTTAATGAGTATTCAAGCAGTCCTGTTGAGCACCTATTTTTATTATCCAAAATATTTTTCCTATAACCTATTGTTCTAAAGACCTGTTCAATAAAGAATATTTATATTTTATTGACAGCAATATAAGTAATTAGAAGTAACAAAAATAGTCAATTTAGTCCAATCTTCTGCTAGCTGCTGTATCTTCAGCCTGGCTGTACTGAGTCCTATCCTCTATTCTGCAACAACAACAAAAGCCTTTTACTCAAAGAACTATTCAAACAACACTCTTACCACTGGCTATAGACAGACTGAAATTCTGTTAAAAAGGTCCTTTTATCCTATCTGTTGACCTGTCATATGACATCACTTTTGTAGATTCTAGGTCATTTTATAAGGTTTCATCTACACATGTTGATGAATCAGTTTCTGTAAACAATTTAATGTTACCCTTTTCTTCATCCTCCCCCTCATTGTCATGATCCACATGACAAGTTTTTAGGTTAAATTACAACTTTAAAGTTAATTGACACATACTGAATTTATCGATTAATGTTCCATAATTTTGGTCACTGTAGTACTTATGTATATGTAAATATTCTTAATCCAGCTCTAGTGGGCAGACCTTTACAATAGGCCTTATGTACTGTTTGTCCCCAACCTGTAGCTTGAGTGATCGAACATGTTGGTCTTTACTACGATACACTTCCAATACTCTTCCAAGAGGCCACTGACCACGAGGGGTATCTGAGGACACCAGCAACACTGTATCTCCAGGCTTGACATCTGTTTTTAACCTGAACCACTTCTGTCTCGGACTTAAGCTGGGTACCCACTCTTGGAGCCACCTATTCCAAAAATGTCTCACTAATTCTTGTATCCGTCGCCAACGTTTCTTAGGATTAAATCCCACTTCATCGATTACCTCTGGAGCAAATTGCCCTCCAACTTGGCCATGTAAGAAATGGTTTGGCGTGAGGGGAATGTTGTCCTTAACACTGGCTGACTGATAGGTCAGTGGTCGTGAATTGATTAGTGCTTCTGCTCCACAAAATGCTGTCATCAGCTCTTCATCATTTACCTCAGCATTTTTCAAAATTGCTGTGATGGCTCTCTTTGCTGATTTTATCATAATTTCAAAGACACCTCCAAAATGTGGAGCGTAAGGTGGATTAAATGTCCACTTAATTCCCTTATCAGCTACAGCTGCTTTAGTTTTTGGATCCTTGTACAACTCACACAATTCCTTATTAGCTGCCACAAAATTTGTTCCATTATCCGACAGCATTTCTTCTGGGATACCTCTTCTATTAATCATCCTGCTTAAAGCATTTACAAAAGAGTCCACATCTAAACCATATGCCATTTCTAAATGTATGGCTCTGGAAGCCAAACAAGTAAACAAACACAAATACCTCTTTTGTCGTGGCCTTCCTCTTCCTTGCATTGTTATGAATGGTCCCCCAAAATCAACAGCTGTCTTGGTAAAGGCTCGTAACGATGTAGTAAGTCTGTTTTGTGGTAACGGTGCCATAATCTGTTGAGCTACCTTAGCTTTTCTCCTTTTACAAATGGTACATTCTCTTTCCCACTCTATAATTTCTTCTCGTGCAGAAATGATCCAAAATCTAGTGGACAATAAAGATAAAGTTTGATTTGTACCTGCACAATGATTCCCTAGTTCATGATGGTGCTTCACTATGAGCTTTGTTACCCAATTCTTGCGAGGCAGAATTATGGGATACCTTATATCATATGGAAGGAACTCTGCATATGTCAATCGTCCATCTGACCTCATCACACCTTCACTATCCAGTTTTGGGCAGAGTCCTAGTAACTTGCTGCTTGTGGGCAATTGTTTATGATTCGCCAAAGACAAATACTCTTCCTTAAACACTTTCCTTTGCATCTCTTTGATTATGTAATGCTCAGCGTCTGACATCTCTTCTACACTTAACTCTACTTGATCTAACTTACTCTCTTTTCTACAGTTGAAAAGTTGCAGAAAGGAGATCTAAAAATATCCATGATTGAGCCTCAAGTTGGCAGACTTGATCCTGCAGCCATCCAACTTATGCTCAAATGCTTACAAGTCTGCCAACTTTCCTATACACATCTACTAGCACCGAGAAAAAAATAAGAAAGATGAACATGAGGAGAGTGATGAGTCATTTATTGTGAACCAGAGTGCTTTGATTCTGACTAATTAAGAATTTAAATCATGCATTATGTTGATTGTTCTATATGCATTAGACTAATCTCCTTAAAGTGCTGCTGGATGGTGGCTTCTTACTTTGAAATTTAGGGTAATAACATCAAAATGAGGATGAAACCAGAATCAACTTACTCATTACCCAATAATGTGTCCTTATATATAGCTAGTTATCATAGTTGAAAATTTTATGTGCTGGTAGCTATTTTGAATTCTTCCCTCTGGCAAAAAAAAAATACCATCATTCTCTGGGGAATTAAGTTGAGGCAAGGTCTGTAGAGTTCAATTCTCACCATCAAAACATGTTAGCTAAAGGATGGTCACAGAACCTGGGATTTTAACCCTACATTAGGTGTTTGCAAACTACCACACATCATTGTATTGTATGTGTCTTTATAGACAGCATATTTAATGTAGTCCATAAAATAGAGTCTTAGAAGAAAGGAAGACAAAGCAGCGATGGAAAAATTGAGGATGGAGCAAGCAAGAAAGAGAGAGATGAGGCTGATGGAAGAGAAAAAAGTAATGGACCAGTTTCAAAAAAGAAGAGAAGTGCAAATACAACGCAGAAAAGAGGAAGAGATGGCATTGATGAAAGAAATGGAAGCTCTGCAAGAAAGGAGTACAACAGAAAAAAGGAGTGAGATAGAGTACAGGAGGAAAGAATTACAGGAGAGAATGGAGACATTGAGATGTATTTCATTGGAGGAAGAAATGAGGATGCAGCAAGAATTGGGTAATATGCGTAGAAGGAAGGATGAAGAAGAAAAGTTAGCAGCTTATGAAATGAATTTGAAGATGGAAGAAGAAAGGTGTGTTGTATAAATAGCGTGAAGTTAGTTATCTTGCATGTGTACATGCAGAGCAAGACAAGAATCAATCAAGTACAGAAGCTATCACCAGTAACAGTGATGCTTACACCTGACTTTAAAAGTGTGTTTAATGTATACACAAGTTAGCAAGTGTTTGTGTGTGTGTTCTGCGAGCAATGGAGAACTGTTTTAATAAGTATTTGCCATGTGATATACGTTACAATGCAACCTGTTAAAGGGTGAATAGAGAAATTTCCATTGCAAAAATATTCTACTTATAATATTGACACAGCAGTAAGTCATAATCTATAGTTATACAGTACATATAAAATACCACATAAGGTCACACTCTTAGTTTCTGGTCACCTGCCCACATGGAAAACCTGGAACCCCAGTTTATGAGGACTACTATTAATAATACAGGCTAAGTGTACTTAAGTGCATGTGACCAAGAAAAACCAAGGACACTGATTTTTAAAAACTGCACAAGATCAAGATACTCTAAGAGAGCAGTGATACTATACCCTTAACTCTAATATTAGAACAGTCGGGTATTATATGCTGCACTACTAAAATGTTTCGGACTAGTTTTGTCCTTGATTTGATATATAATGTTCTGTTAAAGTAAATTCAGTATGTAGTATTAATCACTAGCCTAATAGCATCAGATAGGCTACTTTTCCTAACAATTCAAATGTGATCCGCTGATGATTAGTCTATCATAACTCTTCTACTGGATCTATATAAACTTAGATTTCTTTATCACTGACTGGAAAGCCGGTGAGCTCAAACTTCAGTTTTGGTGACTAAATAACTGTATATCCTAGATTGATTAGTGGCAATACTAGCTTAGTTAAAACATCAACTTTCCCACATGATCATGATCACTGAAAAACACTACCCTGGAGCACTCAGTGACTCAAAACCTTGACAGTCATTTTTCACAGGAAATAGAAGCCTGGAAACAAAGACTTCACATTTGAATGAATAGTTTCTGATGTGCAAGTAGTTAAACTTAATTTTGGGTCATTTGAACGTCTTAAACTAATAAATAGGTAATACTTTCCTACCATAGCTAATGAGAAATTTCACTTGGAAAGCAAAAGTAGCTACATGAGCAGATCTTTCCTATAGTGCTTAACTATACATTGTTGTACTTGGTACTTATGCATGCTGTAAGAATTAGTACACAATTGGCTTAATAATTGAGCAAATAATATATCCAGTGTGTCATCACAGTACACATTAGGTGTATATGCAAGAGTCTATAGTCCTGAAGTCCTGATCATCTGCCTGCCCGCATCCTTTTGTTGGCTAGGGAGTGACCAGAAACTAAGGTATGACTTGGAGTGGCCTAATTTCAAAGCTTTTAACATTATGTTTCAACTTCTTTTACATGCACAGTCTCTTGCATATGTTCAATAAATTCATTTGTCCTCAAATCAAAACAATGTGCTTACAAAACACTGATTATATGTAGCAGTCTTCAGCTACGTATATATGATATGTATGTACCATTGTACGATAATGGTAGATAAACAGTTCATAGATATATCACCTAAACAGAGTTCCTTTCATGTTGTCTTTTGACGAGACAGTGTGATAATCCTGGGAGGAACACTACTTGGTACACCTAGTAATATATAACACACAGTGATGAGACAGTACACTATCATATTAGGAATCATGGTTTGCAGTGCACTTTCTTACAAGAAAATGTGAAAATATTGACCAGAACCAACCTCAAAATACCTTCATGGTACCTTGGCAGTATTGGTTAGGTATAACCAAGCCCAAAAATGCATCTACCAGATAGGTTGCTACAAACTTTATTTAGTGGAATTTTCTACCGACTGACTTACAAATGCCTTCTGACAGTGTAAAAAAAGCTAAGACAGTGTAACAAAAAGCTAAGGCTTCAAGCTTGATTTTTCACTGCTAGACATCACTTCAGCTGAACTGGTAATGAATAAAAGTATATGACAGACCAATCCATTCAGTGCAGAAAATACAGACGATTACTGTGATAGCAACAGGTACAACTGTGAGCCAATATGCACTACCATAAATTGACACCTTGTGCTGTCAGCAAATGGAAATGGGAAACAAAGGACAAAGGTAAATCCAGCATTGTACATATTGTGGTATAGTATGTCAAAAGGCTGTAATGCTGTGTAATGGGCTGAACACTTGCAGACATCAGCGTGTGGTGATAAATGGTAAGTTTCCAGCCAGCTCACAGTGACATCCAGTGTGCCTCAACCTAGGTCCATTATTGTTTTTATTATATATTGATGACCTGTCTTCTGTAGTGCATCACTCAGCCATCAAACTGTTTACTGATGATGTTGCTATTTATAATGAAGTTAATTAATGCTATGAAGATTGTGCAGGATGATTTGAACCGGATCTATATATCTTTGTACTGTTAAATGACAACTTAGATTAAATTCACAGAAATGCGATGCCCTAATGATTACCAAGAAACAAAACCCACTTACACATACATATTGTGTTAATAAATCAATTGTTAGTTATTTAGGAGTTTATATCAACTCCACACTAAATTAGACTGACCACATTTGCAACAGCTGTTAAAAAGCTACCAGGTGTTGAATTTATTATGTCATTCACTTTGGGGATGTTCCCCTTTAGTTAAATCTTTGGTTTACAAGTCCTCCATACGTCCAGTGTTAGAGTATGCTGCACAAGTTTGGAACCTCCATACAACCAAAAACATCACTGCTATTGAGTTTGTGCAGCACACATCTTCAGGTGTCAGCAAAAAAGAAATAGGACACAAAGGAGGACATAGGTAAGTCCATGATGCGTGCATTATACGTACTGCAGTATGCCAAAAGGCACGTCTTAGGACGAAGCAACATTCAACAGTAAAAAAAATCAAGCTTGTAGCCTTAGCCGCTATTGTAGCATCATTACGCTCAGGCATAGCACAGCACAGATTAGTATTGCCACTAACAGCACATGTACAAAGTCACATGGTCAAGTTCTAATTAATGTTACAAAGGCATTCCTAATTAATGGTACATATTGGCTAGCGTTACAATGATGTATGCAGTGTTAAGTAAGTTTGATAACTATATTACTAGTGTTACACTATCAAGTTACACCTTGTCTGAAGTTATCAGGCAGGTAGTTAATCAGTCAGTAGAAAATTCCATTGAATAATTTGGGGGAAACATTTAGGGTCGTACTGAAGGCATTTTTAGGCTTGGTTTTACCTAACCAATACTGCCAAGGCACCAGGATGGTATTCTGAAGCTGGTTTTTTGTGATATTTTTGGCCAGAAAAACTCAAACCTCCATGATCCCTAATATATAGTACTACCATACTGTATGATATCAGGTTGCATTGAAGGCGGTTTATGGCTTGATTACACTGCCAAGGCACCATGAAGGTGAGGTAGGTTTCTGGTCATTATTAGCAAATTTTCATTATACAATACTATCATACTGTATGACCTAAACACAGTTCTTACTACTTTTCAATGGGGGAATGCTAATGTGAGTGCAGATCAAAGTACTAACAAACAAACAAAGCTTGCTGCTGAGTTAATACATATATGAATCTACACACATTTACCTTTTGCTATTGTAAAAAAGCTACACAGAACCAATTACCTGTAGGCAAGAGATTTTAGTGGTGTATTAGACTTTCGTAATGTGATAAAATTTGTGATATACTGTTACCAATACTGGTATTGGGCCTACTTTAACGCTATCAGACAAAGTTATAGATGTCCGATACGAACCAACTGATATTTTGCATGACATCACTTAATTGTCTTTCAAGAGGGCAGCATGGAGTTGAGCAAAGGTAAGAATTTTTTGTGAAAGAAGCCAGCCAGCCAGCCAGCCAGCAAACAACATTATTAGTACAGTGAAAAGAGTAGTTAGCCATGAAGATAACAATTTAAAAAGGACAATTATTTCTTGTGATTGATGGCCACAAAACCAATGAGCTGCACTTTACAAGAATAGCATATATGTTGGTAAGCTGGCTTATTAACCATTATGGCTGTTCTTGTGTATATTAAATGCATCTGTACATACAAAGTATCAGTACTGGATTGGTATCAGCCATTTTTCACCTATAATGTATCATCTTGGTATAGGGGATAGGTAGTAAAATTGTGGTATTGGTCCATCACTAGTAAAGTAGTACTTTTTGTAGAACAAATTTTCATGGCTTAGACATTGATCACTGGATCAGTCCATGCAACTTGTACATGGACAAATATTTAAGATAGGATGCCAGCAAAATCCACGAAAACTTGTACGAAACAAAAATTTCTTGCCTTACAGTTATAGTGCCTGAAATGTAGTGCTTAAATTTAGGTCAGATCAAGTCTGACCAGGATGACTGGGTCATCCAAGTCAGTGATGCCGGCCAACCCATTTTAACCATGAAATGCATATCTCACCTTGTCGCCATCCAGTAGCAGGGACAGGTGTCACATTAGTACTATGATTAGGTATAGGTCTGTGTGGGCAGTAAATGTAAAACAACAACAACAACAACAACAACAGACAAGACAGTTATTAGATTATAGGAATGAAAATTTAAACACTCTCTAGTAGTGCTGGAACAAATGTGCATGCTACACATTTGAAGGTTCTATAAATTTAACAATACAATGACTGTTCAAATAGTTTGTTTCTAATATTCAATTGACATGTTGTGCTGAAGTGTACTGTCTATACTGAGATAGCATTTACAATGTAGAAATTAAAGTTATTTTCTGAAATAGTGATTAACAAAGTCTATGTTTATATCATAGTACCCATGGCAACAAATTTTGTTTTATCTTCAAAATTTTGAACCACTTTCAGTATTCTTACCTTCATATACTGGTACCCTCATTTGTCCAAAATTAAAAGTGACTAGAGTTTTGATTGTAGGTTTGTGCTTATTAGACTATATTAATGGGCTTAATTTATTCACTTATCATTACCTGAGACCATTGGGGTTTGGAGGGTCTACTGTACTGTACCAATACCAAGATGCATTAGTAATATTTTTCTAATTTTTTACATACAGCTTGAGACTATATTTAGACTGCTAGTCTGCTATATACATGAGTTTCCATTGTGAAAAGTACATGTCACACTCAGTTAATTGCTTACATGAATCTTCTTCCTTGACTCTGTGTCAACTACACAAGAAATATCCACAAATCACAAGCACACACACACACACACACACACACACACACACACACACACACACACACACACACACACACACACACACACACACACACACAAACACACACACACACACAAAGCAAAAAAGTAAACGTTTGTAACCATGCACAACTCAGGTGCCACAAATCAGTGCAGGAAAATCCCTGGAGGCAGAACTGGTATACTGCAGAAAGCTATATCATGCCTGTGGAGCTTCACCTGTTGTGTGAGACATGAACAATTGATGTTTGCTTTCCCAGTTATAAACAAGTTGGAGAACAGAACACACAGAATACTATAGTATTGTTTTAGTAAGGAGTTTAATAGTCATAGTTAGTTTTGTCAATAATTTTAGTTTTAGATATAGTAATCATTCTAAATTCCTTTTAGTTACAGATTTAGCTATGGTTATATTCTCTGTGTTGTTTTAGTTATCTTTCAATTCTTTTTAGTTTTAGATTTAGTTATTCTGTTGTTTTTTTGGTTATAGATTTAGTTTTAGTTATAATATGGATTTGCTTTTAGTTATAGTTAATTAAAACAACACTACACAATACACATACATACATTTGATTGCTGATCCATTGCTGATGGTATCATATAGCTACTTGGTGGACCATGTTGCACACCTATAGAAAACAACTTCACTTACTGCATACCTCTCAGTTACAACACTGCTATCTGCTAAATTAGAATACTTTTTGAAAGACGTGCACATTAATTACCACATGGACTATAGCCTCAGGCAGTTAAGATATTCAACAGAACAGATGCTACATTGCATCATACAGTACGATAGTACTGTATAGTAGGGACCACAAAGGAGTAGGCGTGGCCCAAGAAATAACATCACTCAAAAAACAGTCTCAATTTTCCCTGACAACGATGAGACAGTATTGGTTTTTACTAAGCCCAAAGAAGCTTTTAGATCAACCTGAAACACTTTCAACAAGTTGCTACGGAGTTTTAAAAATAATTTATTTAACGGAATTTTCTATTGACTGCCTGACTGATGCCTTCAGACAAGCGTAACTCGATAATGGCTAAGGCTACGGGCTTGATTTTTTCACTGTTTGACATTGCTTCGTTCCGACAGGTGCCTTTTGGCATACTGCAGTACGCACAATGCATTCTTCATGGACTTTCCAGTGTCCTCCTTTGTGTCCAATTCTTCTTTGCTGACAGCAAAAAGTGTCGATTTGGTGGTAGCAAGTGATGGCTTCCTTTCGTAACGGAAAATCATCCGTTTTTCATAGTGGCTATTTTGATTGTAGAGGTGCTTTTCAAACAGTTCTTGATTCGTACTACTGTGTAATGGGGTGAACATAGCTGACAACGAAGCGTAATGGATACTTCTTTTCAGATGATAATTGATATAACTGGGGCATGCTGCACCATTTCTTTCAGTATGCATGGATTGCAGAGGTGCTTTTCGAACAGTTCTTGCTGTGTAACGGGTTGAACATAGCTGACAACGAAGACTTTACTTTTCAGACAATAATTGATATAGCTGGGGAGTGCAGCGCCATTTCAGATGTGGTATGCATGGGTTCATCAGTCATAATTGTTTACAACAAAAATGTTAACAAACAAGTACACAGAAAAATTTGGAATTTTCAACTAGAGTAAGGACCATAGCACATCGATAAAAAGTACTGAAACAAGCTGGAGTAGTGCACGATATTAAATCACAGTAATAAAACAAGAATTGTTATATCCCTACTGTGCTCAAAATACCATAATGGAAATGCACAGTAGGGATATAACACTTCTTACTGTATTACTGTGATTTAATGTTGTGCACTACTCCAGCTTGTTTCAGTACTTTTTATCAATGTGTGTATGGTCCCTACTCTGGTTGAAAATTTTAAATTTTTCTGTGTACTTGTATAATTATGTTTGTTGCATGTATATAAACACTTGAGATATTTAGGAGATTTACCATCTGACCTGTCATTGGCTGTGGAGATTGTCGTTGCTTCTGTATTCTTCCTGGCAGTGAGTGTGGTACTGCACCTGGTCCAGTACCTCTAGTAGGGATGGGAGTAGTGTAGGCATTGGAGGACAATAATGGCCTGTATGAAATGAGAATGAATATACCGTTAACTCCCTTAAAAATACTCTAATACAACACACACTAGTCACATGTTGTAAATCTTATACTCACACATGTGCGCACACATGCATATACATGCACTGCACACACCCTACCTCTGAGGCTGAGTTAGAACTGGTGAAAGAGACATAGGAGAAGTACCATGACCATCCATGGATCTGCAGATTAGCAAGAGTGTTGATCGCATGACAAAGAGCTCCAATGCATGACTTACCCTACATGTGGGCCAGGTAACATGGCAGTAGAGCCTGGTGTAGCTGTATTGTATAATCCTTTGGGACTGACTGTGGAATAAAAAAACTGGCATTAACAAACAGGCAATAAGCTATATAGCATGTACGTATACTTAAAGTACATACACGCACGCATGCACACATGCACTCACTCACTCACTAACTCCACTCACTCACTCACTCACTCACTCACTCACTGGCTCACTGACTCACTCACTCACTCACTCACTGACTCACTGACTCACTCACTCACTCACTCACTCACTCACTCACTCACTCACTCACTCACTCACTCACTCACTCACTCACTCACTCACTCACTCACTCACTCACTCACTCACTCACTCACTCACTCACTCACTCACTCACTCACAAACAGAGACTTGGACTGCCATGAAATGGATGATGCTTGCCCTTGCCCAGAAGAATCCAACCAATCATTGATGAGGGTGGGTAGATATAAACTTATGTCTAGAGTCTTTTGCTCTCTTAAAAAATCCATTGGCATGTGTCACAATGGAAGGGTTTAGATTGAGACTGTGGTCCAGCCAGCAAATTCTCCAATCTTTCAGTAATTAATTGTACATCTGTCTTGAACCCATGAGTCACTACTGGAAAAGTTCTTAAAATCCTATTTGAGTATCTCTTTACACCATGGGCAGTTGGCAGCCATCCAAACAAAATCCTTTTTGGTGTGTGATCATCAGACATATGTGCAAAATGAGCCAACCACCTGAGCCTAGCCAAGCTTAATACAGCCTCTCACATACCAAAATGTTTAACCAACTGACTAGTAGTGATGTGCTGCGCCCACCGCACAGCTCTTCCAATGCCCATAATACATCTAATACAGCGACGATGAAAAGTCTCTAACCTTTTAATAATTACCTGAGTGGGAGCCCATGTCATACAAAAGGATACCCAACACTACAGATTGATAGACCAACCATTTAGTTTCCAAACTAAGGTCATGAGCCAGAAACACAGAATTGCATTAAAAACTTTAGAAACCTGTGCGATTCAGCGATTAACCTCACCTATCATCCCACCATAGCCTCTATCAATGACCCTAAATTCCTTTACTGCCTCTACAGTACCACCACCTAAATGGCAGTAGAGCCTGGTGGGATGCACACACACATGTGTACATGCACGCACACAATCACACTTGCACACATACACACACGTACACCACATACATACAACAAACACACCACACCCACAACACAACCCTCAGGACTAGTGCCTACGGGAGACTGTATCACATTTCATGGGTGCGGAGCTTTTATCTACAACACACATGATATATTAGATGATACACACACTCACTTATCTTCCCATTACAAGGTGGTGGTCTCACTAACAATCTATTGGGTCCAGATGGAGGATGAAATGGTTGCTACAATATAACAACAGCTAAACAGATGTGCTATATATATTAGCATAATAAAAGCTACCAAATACTACAATTTGAAGCCCATAAGCATCACAAAGTACCTTGCAGTACTTATTTTTATTTATTTTTGTTAAGGTTTTACAGCACAAGTGCTGAAGGTCTCAGGTCTGTTTAAAGTTGTTACATAAAGTGTGTTTGAAAAGATGTAAAAACGAGAAAAAATCCATGACTGGACCTGGGCAGCTTCTAACCTGTAGTCATCCGATTAACGCTTGAACGCTTACAGGAGTCTGCCAGGTGGTCAGGACATTTTCTCCTTATCAAAGTATATATATCCATAGGAACTCTAGAGAGTAACTTATGGACTCCTGACATACGAATCCTTGCTTAGTGTAGAAACAAGCTCTAACAATGCTTACCCATTCTTTCTTTCCTTTTTGACCACTGCTCGGCCTACAATAGTAACAGTTCAAATATGGTAACTGCTATATTTAGCTCACACACGACTCACGTTGTCATACGTTGACCAGATGGTGATGGAGTTCGTACTGTACAGCATATAACCATGGTAACCAATTACATCACATGATTGCATTAACAGCTCACATGATCTCATCTCTTTAGGAGAAGGTGTGTTCCCCATAACAGCAGCTTGGCCAATCGGTGTGGTCCTGAGGACAAGTTTAAAAGTTTACAGCAAACCATAAAGTAAGTACCTTCCACTACGTTGGCTGCTACTACTGCCCCCACTACGATTATTGAGCTAGAGGTAAATAATGAAAAAGACCAGAATTACAAAAAGCTCCTCCACACATGTCCAGGTAAACTTGAAAGGCCATAGACAAAAATCTTTTGCTCAATTTTGTAACCAAACATTTAAGCAAAAAAATCCCTCCAGTTTTTAGATATAAATATTAAAATAATTTGTGCATGGGAATCATATAATTATGGTGGTTGTATGCCTGGAGGTTAAATTACCATCATTTTCAGTTGCACATTCTCCTCCTGTAATAACTGCTGTTTCCTATGCATGATCAAAAATAAGTGAAATATCAACAGTGCTATTTAAAAAAATACATATCTAGTATTAGACCCTTTTGTGGTGGATTTTGGAGGTGTCCAAGTTACTTAGATCCTTTTTGTGTTTTTTTATGGGCACTTGTACTGTGCATCAACACCTGAAAATATTGTTGCTACAGGTGGAGTGATGGCTTGTTTCTACTAACAATAAATTTCTCTGTTACAAGCAGCTGTCAAAAGTGTTAAGGTACAACAACTAGAGGGGCTCACCTGATATCAGACGGGCTCCAATATCGGACGCTATTTCTCCTAAACTATAGTAAATATTCAAACATTCTGCACATCTCCAGGTAGGCCAATGCTTCATAAACTTGTGTACCAAGTTTCAGATCTCTCGGTTTCTTGGTCTCGGTACAGCAACCTTTTGAAGACCAGTCCGAATAATACGTAAAATCAGAAAAAACGCTCAATTCAAGGACAGTCATTGTTTGCAGATCACACTTGCATTAAATCAAAATTCGCATACATTCAGATTGTAGGGCTACTCATGTACTTTCTAAATATGTATGGCTTATTTCATTTAAAGTATTGTACTGATGAGTTATAGACCAAAGAAAAGAGGCTGTCACTGGAGCAATAATCGCCCTAACTATTTTTGCTCAAAATCAGAAAAAAATTGTTTGAAAATTCATACAAGGTGGATGATTGTTTTCGATTGTGTACTGAAAGTTGTTAAACACTAGTTCCTGCAAATCCAACACTATAAAGACATAAAATACTGCAGATTTGACTGCAGAAATAGCAAAATCTGTAATATAGCCGTCAAACACTCTAACATAAAAAGTCAATCATTTCAGCTGAAAGCCTAAAATTCTAAAACAAAAAGTACGTAGAACCACATTTTAAGCATATCAGCATTATGTAGAATTGATTTACACCACCTTTTTGCAAAAAATTGGTGACTGTTATATTAGGGTACTTGACTGCTCTATTAGAGGATTTTGGTATTCCTGTAATACTTTAAGTCTGGAGGACAGTGAATTTATTAGAAAGGTTGTTTGACAACTTGTAAATGATTAATTGTATGCAATTATCCACTTTAAAATATTTTCAAAGCATTGATTACAATTTTGAGTTAGGGCGATTATTGCTCCAGTGACAGCCTCTTTTCTTTGGTCTATAACTCATCAGTACAATACTTTAAATGAAATAAACCATACATATTTAGAAAGTAAATGAGTAGCCCTACAATCTGAAGGTATGCAATTTTTGATTTAATGCAAGTGTGATCTGCAAACAATGGCTGTCCTTGAATTGAGCGTTTTTTCCGATTTTACGTATAATTCGGACTTGTCTTCAAAAGACTGCTGTACCGAAACCAAGAACCCGAGAGATCTGAAACTTGGTACACAAGTTGATAAAGCATTGGCCTACTTGGAGATGTGCAGAATGTTTGAATGTTCATTGTAGTTTAGGAGAAATGGCGTCCGATATTGGAGCCCGTCCGATATTAGGTGAGCTACTCCACACGCAGGGTCTAAATAAGCTATATACACTTCAGACCACAGGGGTCTAAGTAGTTTAGTAAACCCTCATACCTTGTAGTAGTGCCTTCACTTTGCTCAGGTGCCACAACACAGGGCTATCGGGTTACTAGACCCCTGTGGTCTGAAGTCTAACTATTACATAAACACTATACAAACAATGGAATAAAAGTAAGTCAAGATTCAACAAAGTTACTTTGATAAATGTTGCCTACCATCTTAGGAAGGTAATTATTCTGAACAACAAATCTAAGCCAAACAAAATGGATAAAAACAAGTGCCCAAGGATCACAAGAAATGCTAGCTATCATATACGAATACAGAATAGCTGTATATATATTGTGTGTAGTGGAAGAATAGTAAGGCCTCAACCCTGAGGGGATTTATATGGATTGTTTCTATTAGCGAACACAAAACTATTTACAACAACATAAATACCACTCGTACAGGCAAAACAATCACTTACAGAAGTACAGTGGACCCTCTGTTATCACAACCCCAATGTGTTTCAGAAGTGTTCAAATTGTTCAGGTAACCGAAGCCCATATATTTATATGCAGAACTTTGTTGAAATACTCTAATAGAACATACACCTGTACTCAAATACTCTAATAGAAAAGCCATTTTCAACTTTGAGGGTTGGATAACTGAGGGTTTGGGATCTGTTACTGAAGTTTTAAGGGTGCTCTGTACAGTCCGCTTATATGGCTTCCCATGAAATTTAATTTGTTCTATAACTTACAAATGGTTTTAGCAAATGTGCTGTACTTTTTTACAGGACATAATCTAACACTAGTACACAGTTTAGTCCAAACCTAACTGCTAAATTTGCTTTAGAACATGAGTTACAGTTTCCCCTTTATACTAGAACTAGTCCTACAGTTTATGCACAAGAGCCTTGATACTTTTATGATACACTATGCTAAACAGCACAAACCATTGTGCGTTTTTATTTTTGTCTTTTAGCTTCTCAATCATCACATATTTATCTTTCGGGTTGACAGTCCCAGAGATCCTTTTTTTACTTCTACTTTATTCATCATCTGAACTTGCTATTTCAAAATGGCAAACGCTCTTCTTTGGTAAAATTACTAAAGTAGCTTGTGTGAAAATTTCATGTCTATTGGATTAAAAATGACGGAGTAGTTCTAATTTAAGTGATAGGGTGTAGAATAGCAAAATTCGTGTGCTTGTTGCTATGGGATACCTAATTTACAGGTACTAAAATGCGTCAACATGTCACAGACTACTTAAGTGACCACAATATTTCTTTTAGTGCAAAACAGACTATGTTTTGGGAAGCCTTGTATGAACTGTACAGAGCACCCTTAATGTAGTGTGGTTGTATGCATTATTATCTGTATATATCCTTACCTCTCCATCTCTTTCACTTGTCTTTGCATTTCTTGGTACCTGCTCTCCTGTATAAACAAAATGATATTCTCCTACAACAAATTTGTATTGAATATTGTCTTAGCAGGGTAAATATGTAACTCCAGTGGAACTTGCACAATATGGATGAATGCCTTAGACCAGTTCAAAGTATCTTGTATATCAAGATGTCCTCAGGTTATGTACTAAGGGTTATTTGGTACGGTATATCAAGTCCTCATTATCTATACATTACAGGTTTCATTGTAGTTATCTTACCATATCAAAGAAGTATTTCACCATCTTCTCTCGGTGGTTCTTCTGAAACTCGAGTACCTAAAACACAACATGTTGGTAATACTACTGAGAGAGAATTAACTACATTTTGGTCATCAATTACTCTAATAAAGCATTCAAGAATCACTATTGGAAAACACAACAGCAGATTTTTCTAGTGCATACCGAGCTGTGCATATGCAAACACAATTGTCACTAAAATTTAAATCATGTATGCTAACAATCACACCAAGTCCTTATACACACCCACCTTAATTTGTTTCTTAAGAACTGTTAAATGTTCACTGAAGTAATCCTGGATTTCTCCACTCATCTACATACAACACAATCATAACATGACATACAAAGAGAGTCTCATCTTTAACAGTACAAATAAGGAGTGTTTACTCATCCACAGCTTAGAATTAAATTACTGATGATGTCATTAATCTTTACACTGTCACAACCTGAATTCTATAGCTAGCTGTATTTGCTAAGTTTTCTGTCGCTACGCGTATTTCTTGTGACCACAATTGCAAATTACATGTGTTGGCCATTTGTGAAAACCAGTCTTATATCACAAGGACCAGACAACTCATAGCGCTTTACTTGTGTAAGAGATACTGAGTTGAAATTTGGTTTAATCGTATAGCCATTACACAGTACTATAAAAAGTATACTAATTACATCAAAAATGAGTTGAAACACTATAAGACCACTACAGTAGACCTCAGGATATCTAAATTCCAATGGTAGAAGTGTTGTTCTGATTAGTGAATTGTTTAGGAAACAGAAGCCCGTACATTTATACACAGAGCTCTGTTGAAAGTTGAAATACTTTAATAGAACATACAGCTGTACTCAAAATACTCTAATAGAACAGTCATTTCTGATCCGGGTGTGGATAAATGAGGGTACAGAAAAATAACTGAGGGTGTGCTGTATTTTCAGAAGTGGTTGGTCACATAAGTTATAACCCATTATAATATATTGAGTTGGGACTGTTACGCTAAATTCTAAAATGTAACTCATTACAACTATTCAATACTTCTAAGTAATGTAATGTGCTACAGTTACATATTAGTCCCAGATAGGCACCAGCCTATTATGCTTTTAATTTAGCCTATTATGCTATGCTGCAGTGCTAAAAATTTTTGCCTATTATGCTCATAATTATGCTCAAAATTTTTGCCACAGTTCCAATGCTTTGTTACTTTCTAATGGATAATGATAAACTTTGGCTTATAAACAACTGGTTGAATGTAAAAAGTACTCGTTGTGCATTAAGAATTTGGCTGCATTGTAAACTATAATAACAGTGGTGTCAGATAACTACTCAATGCCATATAAGTGGCATCAACTGTTCTATTATTGTACGTCAACCTTTTTTTGTGGCACGCATTTTTGCTTACAGTATGACAATTATTCTGCCTATTATGCTAGCATTATGCTGGATGCTTTCAGGCACCTATTATGCTCAAAATTATGCCAGCATAATAGGCTGGTGCCTAGTCCCACTCCCAGATAAGCAACAAGCTACACACCACATATTTCTCTGAAGGCAGTGATATTGCATATTGTACTTTCATGTATTATAAGCTTTAAAAACAAGCTCCAAGGAGCAAGACATGACTTCCCCGGTGTACAAAAGGCCTCAACGGTACTAATCATACGCTATCACTTTTTGCTGACCTGCAACGCTGCTTCCAGTGCTACCCAAAATTCAGTGTGCTGGGTACAAAGCAAATTAAGAAAAAGCAATGCGTATATCCCTTTATATCTGCCGTGTAAAGCATTATACTTCAAAAGTAACAATATGTAGTGCATTACATTTGTAACACGTTACCCCCTACCCCAAACTATGTAGGTACACAGTGTAAACACAAACCAAACAGATACAGACATTCACGTACCTTTGAGCTAAGTGCAATCACGTTGCATGTATTTTTGCACACAAAACAGTATTTCCTGTTTCCTACAAATTAAGGAAGAGGATTACTGTAGTTAATGGTCTTGTGTGCCTACTACAAACTTGTTTATGCATTGATGTATGAAGCAACTCTACCATAAGGCCAGAAAATCTTGGGCTTAGTAACCAATCTATGCCTAACAACCAGATTATAGGCAGTCCCTGCCATTAAATTATAATCAAGTGTTTATCCAAGCACAATTAACCCACTTAGAAATTTTATTGTTTCAATGTAGCTACTGTTTCACTTTTGTAATCACCCTCCCATGCCTAGTTGGCCTGTAAAGTTAAAAGTTTTGGCGCCACAAATCATTTCAAACATACATCCGACAATCCCAGCTCACCTTTTTCATTGCAACCGCCACAGAACAGATGACCACAACTCGTGAGAAAGAAACTCTTTCCTTGCAAGGGGCGAGAGTAGCACATATTGCAATGAACCCAATCCATCTACTCGACTCCCAATTAGCAATATAATAAATCTATGTGCGCTTGTAGCTATAGATACTCATGCGCTACAAACGAGTTGCCTTCTGTACGGTACGTGCTCGACAGTACGTAGTAAACGTTTTTCTGGTAGCTTAACTCGTGGTATGCCGTGTGTGTATTTCACTATGAAGTATATGAACGCTCACGAAACAATTTAGAGTCCATTCCAATGCTTATTATAACTTCTAGAACTCTCCATGAGCTATAAGCGCCACGTACAATGAGCGCTAAACATTATGAGATCAGCTAATCATTGTTTTTCCAAAAAAAAATTTCAATACAAATAGGAAACTCTGAATGTCAAATAATCCTTGAGATTTTCATATCTAATAATTTGACGCCCTCTTCTCCAAAATATTCCTGCGGACAGTGAAAAGGACAACACTAAATCATCGTCATCTAAAAAGTGACATTTGAGTTAAACTTTCTATTAGAACTAAACTAACCACCACTAGAATCTGTGTTGTCACTGTAGCTAGTCTTTCTGGTAAGCAACAGAGAGGTAGGAATTTCTGGCGGAGCAAATGTTTGTTTGTTAAGCGGAGAAGTAGCACCACCACTACTTTTAGCAAACCTGAAAACACAACAATATAAACAACTAAAAATGCAGCACAATAGTGTAGTGTGTGTACTTATCTATGTAGAATACTCTAATAGAGCAACCAACAACATACCACTTAGATTGGCTGCACAATAACTACATTTGGGACAAACTTATTAAAAACGTGGAGAATTTTAAGCACAAGGTGCAGCCATTCCAAAAATATTCATACAATTTCCAGTAATAGAGAAGTGATGGGAACACGAAGATCATTGCCTCATGGAATAGCTCTCTCCTGTACTGGCCTTGAGAGATACGGTCCATGATGAAATGTACCACATCAGGCGGACAGTTAATCTACACCACGACCACCACAAAATACAACTGGTGAATATATAAATGCTACACTGTACCTGTACTTTAGGTGGGACTGGTGAATTCAGATAGCAGTTGATGATGGCATGAGCTTTACGATGTATGATGGTTTCAATCTCTTGGGTGTAAGCCCCTGCTCTCCGATTTTCAGCAGCAGTGTCTGCGACATACTTATATCTAAAAGGGCAAGGTCAGAAAAGTTACTGTAGCATTACGCATGCAACAAATTTGTGTCTGTTCTAATAGAGAATTTCTGGTGCTGTATAACTCGAAGTGCCTTAATGTTTCCCATACCTCTGTGCTTCAATCCAGAACCCAAGGTCATCCAATATCTTGTTGAGATACACTACCCTTTTGCCAAACACCTTCTTTTGGGTATCACCTAGATGATTTGTGATAATTATATTAAGGACAGAGTGCGGCTTACTGTTGAGAATCTCTTTAGCCAAGTACTTACGAAACAGCACCAGTGTGTCCTGATTGCTGACATCCTTCATAAACTGACACACACTTCGAAGGAAGGTCCTCCACAAAGTTTTCTATTGAACAAGCCAAGTCATGTATAATGGTCTTATTATAATTAGCAGAGGCCATGATTGTAGCCTCATTATTAAATAAAAGGCCACATTTTTATTTCACTAAAAATATTACTGAATAGCACTACAAATTATATAACACAGTAGTCATAACACAAATAGTTGTACACTACACATACCACATGATTTTTCTGTCTGAAGCCACTAGATGTCGGTTGCTTGATAGACTCCAGTTTAAAAAATCCACCTCTTCTCAGTGACCTCAGGTACTTCTGAAACCTGCAACATTGCTGAGTAGTACAGCAGCCATTACTGCTGTGATCACATACCAGTTCTCTTCCATAGATTTGATCACTTGTAGCTGTGCTGAAATCAACTGATAAGGGCTAACCTCTTCTTCTTGCATCAACTCGTAAATAACTGGATCCTGGCACTGTAAATCTGTGATAAATGACATGGCTTTCAAGTGTGGGCACAATTAAAGCAGTTACTTTTGTCTGCGTCAGGGCCAAAATAATTCTTGTGAATTGTGACAGCTTCCATATCCCGCAGGCGCACATTATCCATCGTGTTCTTGAACTCTTCAATTGTCATCCAGAACTCAAGTGGGGCGGAACAGTTGTCATCTTGAGCTAAGAGGAATTTCTCAAAGTTCTCTAGCTGAACAGAATCTTGTAAAATCTCTGAAAATGTTCTACACACAAAAATTTAGATGTGTTTTATTACTTTCTAGGCATACTTTGGTATTGGAGGTCCAGTTTTCTTTGGCTTTTCTATTGCTGGTAAAGTAACAGAGGTCACAAAAGTCTTACGCTCTGTTTTAGTACAATATGTGAATGTGGAAAACCTGGTGATCATTGGGTTGGCAATTTGTGCTGAAAATAATTCTGAAATAGTCGAGTCTGTCTCCAAACTGATTGAGCTTTCTGATGACATTGATTCATTGATGAGATTAGAGTAATCCTCAATGCACTCTGAAATATCACACAGTGTAAACCTCATATCAAAATACTCTAATAGAGTGTGGGCACAATAATGGTAGCAAGAGTCATTAACTTAAATATAGCAAAAACCTGGATCACTTATGTGCCTAAAGCCTTAAAATCTTATTCAAGGTCATGAGCCTACTTGACATGGTCACTGTTATGAAGTGGTCTTATTACCGAGGTTATGAAGTACATCTTAACTGTGTTTGGGATCTACATGTACTTGATGTGACTACTATAACAAGGTGGACGGACATGGCCACTAAGTGAGGTTACTTATGGTTCACAACATCTATAAATTACACACCTGGGGTAAGGATAGACTCAGCTAGTTGCATAGAGGTCCACATGGCATGACACACTTGTGTGTTATTCAGCATGTAGTCAGTTATGTTGCTCTTTGTAGGACGTTGAACCCTGCCACCGCTCTAATGGAGTAAGAGCATGCATTACAGAAGAGAGGGGGATCATCTGACTCACTGTCATTATGCATTGTGATATAAATAAGTTGCAGTCGTCTGATAAAAACTCCCTCCATGATGGTAATAATTTCTACGAGAATCATTTTCGTGAATGCCTTTCATATTTATATGCACACACGCGCACACATACGCATGCACACATATAGAGAGAAATAATTTACCTTAAAAGCAAACATCTGTGCAGAGGTTAGCAGACTCTTTCCAAGGCCTTTAGGTAGAAAATTGATCATTTTCTTTTGCAAAGTGGTAGGCAGGTAAACACCCTTAAAAGCATCTGGCTTAACAAACAAGTGTAAGAACTCCTCAATATCAGTGACCACAGGTTGATAATGGTAGCAGTGATATGGGTAACATGCATTCTTTCTTGACAGCACAGGTGAGCGCATCACCTTGTCTTCACGCAAAATTTCTTCTAGCGACTGCCAAAACAGCAAATAATTTACAACAGTTGAGTTGTCAGGTTTTGACAGCAGATATCTCATGAAGGGATTGCCGCTAAATTTATCAGCCTTTAAACCAGAAGATACCAGTGCGTACTGCTTAACTCCTCCAGCCACTTTGACACCAGCAAGAGTCTTTGGCTGTTTAACTTGTCTGGAATCCTCCATCAACTTTTGTACACCTGGGGCTATCAAAGGATTAAGCAACTTTGTAAGTCTGTGGTTGTACTGGCTTAGCTCCTTTGCAGTAGCAAACATGTTATACCCATGGAAGGTTTCCTTCTGTGAAGCCCTGAATGGAAGCACCGGAAGTTTTTTGGACTTTCCTTTATTGTGTACATGTGGAAAACCACAGTGTTCGTGATCAATGGGGTCCAAAGAGACATCCTTCTTTGCAAATTTTTGAGTGAACATGGAATTGGTACGATACTTCCCTGAATATACAATTCTGTCATTGGGAGATTTCTTGACATGTACACAATACTTGGCTAGCCAATAGTGGCAAAGAATTTCCAGTGCACCCTCTTGAGCTTGGGTAAAAACTTTTAAAGCAGCGCTTCTGAGGAAACTTCCATCAAAACTGAACTGTTTGGTAGCATTTCGGGTATTCTGTAGTTTACAATGACACAACCCGATCACTATAACATCTGCTACACTGGCTGGTAACAAGCACGGTGATGCTGTATTCGTGTAAATATGATGAATTTTTGATATCAGGTAATCCTGAGCCCGAGGGTCTTTTAGATACTTAGCACGTTCAGAATCCAGCCAGAAATGTATCAAAGACTCTCCTTGAGTTAGAAGTAAGTATGATCTGAATGCCTTGTAATCATGTATGCTTGTCAATGAACCTACAGAAAGAGAACATAATTGTCTTAGTACAACTGTTGAATATAAATACCTTGGCTTTTTAGTGAAAGTAATATGGTAAAGAGATACTCAAATAGTAGTTCACTTTTCCAAAACAGTGGTAAACGATATTTGTGAACCCATACCAGTGTCTTTGGATAAGAAATCTGTTCAAGAGTTCAACATACAGAACATTTACGGAGATTACTGACCTGTCCTACTCCACTGTGAGAATAAGCTACGTTGAATACATCACGAGAATCATCATAGTAAAATTTCTGTGCAAACACCTATCAAAATACCAAGAAAAATGTGTAGTGGCTACTGACTGTAGAGCCATACAGATTACAACTGTCTTAAATATGCGTATAAAGCCATTTGAACACATTTTAAAAACAGTTGCTAGCTAGTTAGACAATCTATGGTCAAACTTACCGGAAGATTGAGAAATACGTTGAAGAATTCCTGAAATAGCTTGCTATGCCTAAGGAGATGTCTAAAATCTTGAAGATTCGGTACTTTCAGGGGCTCGGTACTGTCTAATTCTATGTCCAGCATGGCTAGCTACGACGCCTTCACAAGTTAGCGTCCGTCACGTGATATCAACCAGTCTGAGCGCCTATAAGATAATTCAAATTATTTAGTACCAGTAAACAAATTGTTTTGCGGCGCTTACTTACTTATCAATTCTTCACCCAAGATGCCAGCCCAGAATGACATATCGGATTGGTTCTCAAGTATCCCCTACATAACGCGATGGTGGTTCGGTCTGTCCATCGTTATTCCCTTGATGGGAAGATTCGGACTTCTGTCGGCGTACTACATGGTTCTGCTGTTTCAACAACTGGTTTTCCAGTTTCAGGTACTGAAAGTTTGCGTAGTCCTTATTGTCAGCACTTTGACTGTTTTACTATCCATAAGTCATTGTCCATTTTTATATTCTAATTAACGCCGCTTCTTTTTTGACAGTTTTGGCGCCCGTTTACAGCCGCCGTGTACTTCCCCATATCACCAATGACTGGTTTCCAGTATCTCATCAACCTATACTTCTTGTATACTTATTCTACAAAATTAGAAACAGGTACTTGATTACTGTTACAGTGGATCACCCCACTTCTGCACACCTTAGGAGCATGCAGAAAGTCCCCAAAGTAGTGAATGTCCTTCAAGTGTATGTAGACTTAATGGGATCATGGACAGGCATTCAGGCTGTTTATTAAAGTGTCTACTTTTTGGTGTGTTCACTCGAGGGGTTCCACTATAGCGTACCTCGTTACGTATGCTTGATGAATTGTAAAGGGATAACTTGTGTTGTTCAGAGTCTTGTGTTGTTCAGAGTCTTGTGTTGTTCAGAGTTCAATTCTTTATGTTTTGTTGTTAGGTGTTTATGATGGTAGACCTGCGGACTACTTGTTCCTGATCTTATTTAATTGGCTGGTACTAGTGGTACGTGATGGGACTGGTGTGTAGTGTATGCGTCCTTAACTTGTCTCCCTGTGTGTAGGTTATTGGTCTCGTTATTGGATTAATGGTAAGAATGGATTGTGTATGAAATTATTGAAATTTTGATGCCTTGTTAGTAAGAGTCACCTCAGCATGAGTCTAAAATTTATGTGTTTTTCATATAAGGTACCCTTAGTAATGTAGCACACCTTTGTTGTGTTTGGACCTGCTAGATGTGGTCACTACAATGAGGTGGTCTTGTTTATGAGATAGCTGATAAGTGATGTTGCATTGTAATAGGTTATGGCTACCTATTATATGACCATGTAAATTCTGTGTAATAATAACACTGATATGAAGACATGCATGATTTTAAATCATCAATATTTACTGAACCCAGTATCTAAAAGTACCAAAACAGTCTATATAAGACAAAGTGTTCGGTCTTTTAAAAATGTTAGTTCAAAATTTAGTCAGTCACGTATAAGAAATTATGTAAGATTCTGGTACAACTTCTAGTCTCTTGTTCATGAAGTATGTCATATTAACATCTTCACACATATCATGTGCTTTTTCGTTATTGGCTAAATAGAACTGAAAATTACTATTATATTTTATGTGCACTCTCCAGAAGAATGTTTAGCATTGTCATATGGGACCCAAGTAGTTTGACCTGTATGTTTTTGCTGATAATCACATAGTGATTTAATTTGCCATACATTAGTCTCAATAGTAGAAGTGTAATTAATCCCAAATCCATGGTCTTGTTTCTGTGATTGCACTGTAAAGTAGCCAATACAATAGCTTAAGTGCAACAAGAAAGTGATATAATGAATAGCCAATCAAATGAGCTGACAATAGAAGCCTTTTTAAGTGCAACATATGTAGACATTTTGAGTAGCCAATCAGAATTGCTGATGTGTGAAGCCTTTTAAGTGTAACAACAAATGATACAATACAAAGAAGGATGATGCAATCACCTGGTAGAAGTTAATGGCCACATAGAACTAGGGTTCCACCGATACAGAAAAATAACTACCGATCCGATACCGATACCTAGAAGCAAATTTTCACCGATACAGATACCGATACCGATAATTGCTATACAATTTACAATCATCTCAAGCTGGCTATGTGTGACTGTTCTAGTAGAATATGTTATTGTGCAGTGACTGTTCTATTAGAGTATTTCGATCTTTTTCATGCAAACATAGTAAGTAGCAGTTGCTTGATGTTTAGCAAAGCAATTCCTGCACCTTTTATGCTAGAATAATACTCAACACTATTTCCAACTAGTTATACCTCACGTTTTGCTAGCATCGGATTTATGATGATAGTTATGGTTATGACGATTGGCGCGAGTGGCTATTAATCGGTATCGGAATACCTGAATAACCGATACCGATCAATACGAAAAGCCCAATATCGGCTCCGATACGATACCGATCCGATTATCGGTGGAACACTACATAGAACTGGATAGATGTGTATTACAAACCATGAAGGGTGGTCACTATGTGATTAGTAGGCAATCACACGCATTTTCGTGCAATTAAGGAATAATTGTACTTGTAACAGCCAAAATTGCACTCGGCTTCACCTCGTGCAATTTTGACTGTTACTCATACAATTATTCCCTAATTGCACTCAAATGTGTGTGATTACCTATAGTAATAGAGATACATGTGAAGAGGCTGGGTATATATATAAGGGGAAACCCAATAGGACAGGTTCCAGTATCCTGGGTTTTCCCTGCCAGTAGAGGAGTGTCCCAATGCTGAGCCCCTCCTCTCTTTCTTTGCAAAGAAAAATCCCTAAAGGAGATCTTATTGTTTAGGTGTTTCCCTAACCAGTGAAGGGGGATTTATTTTTCAATTTTGTCTGTGTAGTTGTTGATGGAGTCGCTGATTTTGAGTGTCATGTATGTGTGGTGTCAACTTAATGCTGATGTCATTGTGTCATTCTGGTTTGGAATGAGATTTAAGGTACTGCAAAAATGTTGTATTATAATTACATTGTTGTGCTGTACTTGACCCCTAAAGGGGAACATCTTGATAATCACTGTGTACAATAATAAGGTGTCCCATTTGTCTGTACATTTGTTTGTATCTCTAAAATTAAGATATTTCTCCAACAAGAATACAATCAGGTTGGTGTTTGGGATAGAGATATTGTAAGAATTACTCTGTGTAAAATTTACATAGATAGTTCAAAAATAAAATTTCAATGGCCAAATACAAACATTGCACTGGTTAATAAGACTGTCTTAACATGTCGGGTTACTATTTCAGGCAATGTATCTACCATGGGTGTTTGCTGGATTGAATTTCGTCTTACGAGGAGGGTAAGTACCTTGATTTGTTTGTATAGGGGAATCGTTAATTATTTGTTAAGGGACTATTTGGTTACAAGCAGATGCTTGAATTTTCAGCACTTGAAAGCTTATTGTTTTTTTGCACAGAATTTCATCCATAGGACTTACTAGTCTGGTGCCACCCACCCTTTCGTGAAAAGTAAGGGTATCAGCTGATGTAACCAGCAGTTACATACAATGTCTAATTGAATTCCTTTTGAAGTGATGTGGTATTTTTGTTTCACCAGACCCTTACTTTTGCGAAGGGGCTACCAGACTAGGTACTAACATCTATATCTTTACAATAGATGTTTTAGAAACACCAGTTTTTAAAAGTCATACGTATAAGTTTTTTGTTGTTTTTTTGCAAGCTTTTTTGGCTAAGACTTTTGTCCTTATTACAAAGAGTCGTTTGTTATTCTGTGTTCTGTACTAATCAGCTTCACAGCTGAATGTAGTTCTGCTTGAATAGCAATCATCCCTTTCTTTCTATCATATATAATTAAAGTACTGATCCTTCCACCATGTATAAGGCATACACACATCAATTTTTATTCAGAGGTGTCCTTGATGCAAAAATTTGTGACAATGAAAATTGCTAATTTGTGGGACCTACTTAAATGTTTATGTATGTAGTGGTTGTGTGCAGTTTAGGATGTCCTGTAATTTTCTATTTTCATGTTCACAGTGGAGTGAACGAGCTGATTGGCATATTAGTGGGGCATCTATACTACTTTCTGAAGTATCGTTACCCTGAGGAGTATGGAGGAAGGGAACTGTTGCACACTCCTGAAATATTGTAAGAACAAACTTAGAAAATACTCACATGCATCATATGTCACACATTTGTGCTTAGCAATATCAACTGTTTTGTGGTATGCTGTGTACAAAGTGTTATTCTATTACTCTAGGTATAAATATTTTCCAAGCCGTCGTGGAGGAGTGTCAGGATTCGGTGCTCCACAGCCGACTGCTCGCAGACGTCCCGGAGATGACAATAGATACGATTGGGGAACTGGACAACAGCTTGGTGGACATTA
The DNA here is from genome assembly GCF_963678975.1 of Dysidea avara. Taxonomy (NCBI): domain Eukaryota; kingdom Metazoa; phylum Porifera; class Demospongiae; order Dictyoceratida; family Dysideidae; genus Dysidea; species Dysidea avara. Next base: position 29,798,518 of record NC_089279.1, on the reverse strand, counting down.
ACTGTAAAATGTTTTGTTTTAATTTGCTACCAAGATCAACTGTTATATTTATATCTTTAGTTGATCGCTAACAATTATTATTGACAAACACAAATTGGTTGCAACATTTCCTCATTATGTTTAAAGCAATACCACTCATATTTGCATCCTCAAAGGCTATAATATAAACATTTCCTTTTGTCAACAAGAGTATGTAAACTTTATGCTTACTGATGTAGTTGACATGGTGCTTAAAGTGTGAATACACGTACTGTTATTTTTTTGTGGTATGTCAAGTTTAAAAATTAAAACCAAGGACCTACCATATAACCTTAATATTTCGAAGGGGGGATTGGAAATTTTGCTGATTTTGCAGTTTTAAGGGTCACCAGCGAAAATTTTATCCTTGAAATATTTAGACCTCCACATAATCTTGGGAGTGTCTGCAAATTCGTGAAAAATTACATGGTTCAACTCGAAAAATTTGCCCCTCGAAATATTTATGTTATATAGTACACAGGTACATTATTTTGCTGTTGTGATTCTAAGCCATTACCCTGTAGTTCTTTAGTGTGTGTGTTTTTAATTACCTAATGAACAGCTGTGGTACTTATTGTGAGTCTGTGATTAGACTACAGTAGATCCTGTTAATCAGGATGGGGACATCTGCGTTTGGTATTGTTCTCAAATTATCTTAGCATGTGAACTGATCACTGGTTGGTCATAAGGTGTCCTTAATCCTTACTTGTTTCATCTGTCACATTTCATATATACATTTGATTAAGTGATTTGTTAAAATGAATTTAAAAATGAGATGAATACAAAATAGATTGACTTGAACTTATAAGTGATATGATTGCCGAAAATTGTACATGAAATAAAATCCGTATTATTTTGTTGATTTCTAAAATGTCATTGTGCGGGACTATTAGTTGATCTGGAGAAGTTGAAGATCTTGGAAAGTCAATTGCATTTGTAACTTGAGGGAACTCATTTTCACTACTTTGTTATGTTCTTCACATTGTTGGTTATCTGTTGTAGCTGCTAGTACAGTATCTGTGCTGCCTGAAGCTCTAATCTAAAATGTGTGGAGAAGCGTGATAACAAGTATGTATTAGTGTGTACAGGTGTTGAACTTACCAGGTTGTTAAAGGCTGTAATACTAGTCTTCATGAACTTGATAATTTCATTGTATTTGGTGATGGTATATTCATCAGTCTCCTTGTCAGCAAGTTGTTGAATAACAGGGAGCAGTTGTGTTAGTGATGTGACATCATCCCTAATGGTATTGATATCCTACAAGTGTAAGAGAATAGTAACCTTGTTGTGTACACCGTATGTGTGTACGTGCACATATAGTATAGTGTGTGTATCTGTCAATATCTAACAACTCACAGCATTATTGGTTGGCTCAAAACGTACATAGCAATCTTCATTAGGCGAATCATATTTTTCATTCTATTAATAAAACAATAGATAATTAGATAATCATACTTCATTTAAGCTATTACTACATATTGTTAGTGTATAGATGTGTACTCACTGTGTATTTCTCTAGAGCTATGATTTCTTGAAGTGAACTGAGAACTTGTGTTTCTGCAATTAAACGTAATCTTTGAAGTTCATCTGTAGAGACAGTTGGAGCTGCTTGTGTATCCAATATAACTGCTGCTACTACTACTAAAACAATCATCATTTTCTGAATCTCCATAGTGATATTACAGTAGAAATTGATAACAAATTTTTTAAGCTAGATATTCTTGTCGCTGATTTTGCTTTTAACTAACAAGTTAAGAAATCTTAAGCTTTTATACTATTTCAACAGCGTATTTTGTAATATGGTCAGAACTATATTAGAATTTGGGATCTGGTCTATAATGATGTGGGGAAGTTAATAAGTTACATTTCACAGGAAGGGGAATTTTTCTAAAGGTCAATGTAAACAATTTAATTCCTACCACAATGTCAACTAACATCCTCTCTTGCTAAATATTTATTCCTTCTGGGAAAGAGAATTAGCTTTTGTGTATTTACATAAATTCCGGAATGACTAACAAATAGTTAAAGCCCATTGCAGCTTAACTAATGTGCAGATTTGAATTGTAGTATTACACATATTGCAGGTTTATATCTGTTTTGTCAAAATTGACCACTTGAAACCATAGATGGTCTGTAAAGCAAGTAGTATATAGTTGCAACACCTAACAAGACACACTTATAAAAAATAGTGCAGCATTTAAGTGATTTAATTATCCTCTATGTAGTTGAGTTGTGAGGAACAACTTGTTGGTTGTATAAATTGTGGTTTGTGGTTAGTATCAAGTTACCCTCAAATCCGGTATTAAAATCACCAACAATTTTATCACATCATTCTGATACTAGTATAGAAACTTTAATAATTTTTGAAGATTGCGCAGTGCTTAGCAGCACAATAATTCTACAAATGTAGCTCTAAAAGATGTAGCTCTATATATCACATCAAAATAATATTCCCTTAGTAATATAATACATTGAAAGAAGAAGTGAAAATGAAGCACTGGTGAATTGAACAGTGTGTGATATGTATAATGGATTTTTGTTCACATTGGCATTCCATAACAGTATATATGTAGATTATGTTTGGAGCCTGTATATTCTTCATGAAGATGGCACCTTGTCGATGTATTACTCATTGTTTTGATTATGCAAGAATAATATTGGGATGTGGTTGTAGTATTGTTTACATATATGGGGTGTGTATCTCAATTGATCATTGTTAGTCCATTACCATATGTGTAAAGCAGTAGTGGTATGTAAATCATGTAAGAAACAAGATAAAGCTGCAGAGAATTAAAGTCCAGATTGTTAATACAATAGTCATATAATTCATTCAGTGTTGTCAGCTTTTTAATTTTATTGCGATTCACAAAACCCAATAGCAAACTCATTATTAGTGAGTATTACATACCCAGCCTTGACTAGTCTATAAACATGCAGTACATACAAGATGACAATGCTCCTACCCACAACGGTCTCTATAATAGTCTGCAATACATACATTGTACAGTTGTACTAAGAGATACGGCAGGTAACATCTGTCATTGCTCACTTTGTAGAACATACTACAGTGTTGGTCATTTGGGAACTTCAAAAATTGTTGTGTCTGAACTGTAACTTATGAAGGTCAGTTGTATAGGGAATCCCCTAAAACTGATCTGGTTTTCCCTACCAAAGAAGGAGTGCCCCCACTGTACAGCCCCCTCCCTTTTTGTCATTTGTATATTCTGTGAAAGAATATACCTCTAAAGCATATTGGTAGTATCCCTATTAGTGAGGGAAAATCCTCTATAGTTTCAACGATTTGTTATGTAGTTCTGTTGATCCTTTGAGACTAGTATATGGTATATAAGTAACACTGCTTGTTTGCTACATGACAATTTCATGATTTGTCCTTAGCAGGAAGATCTTCACAGTAGTTGCAGTAGATTCTATCCTTCCATTGTGTGCCGTATATAGCCTAAATATTTCAAGGGGGAAAAATTTTTGCGGTTGAGCAATGTCACCTAATTTAAATTATTTTTTGCTGATTTGCAAACAATCCCAAAATATATCAGACTACATGTAGACCTCTTGTATAGCTACATATAAAACAGACTGGTACACTGTATAATGTTAAAGTTTTCATGAGTAATTTTGTCCTTAACTGGATGATAGCCATGATAAAAAAATTCACAGTATCAATCATACTTGCAAAAGATACTGTCCTCCTGCATACAAGTAAATTGTAACTGTCAACTGCAGCTGGTAAAGCAAATGGGCAATACCATGCAACAGTGATACTATCTCCACAACATTCAACCTATAGCCCTCTTCTCAAACAAGTATCAATTAAAATAAACTGCTTTTAATTAATAAGTGATACAAGTGCCAAAAGTGTAGCTACGTACACAGAAAAAATTATTATGTTGTATACTAATTAAGTTAAATTTTAATACATATTACTAAGATGCCAGTTATATTCTACAAGACTGTTAGTTGACCGGAAGATGTTCAAGATCTCTGAAGGTCAATTCCACTTGCAACTTGAGCATACTCAGCTTCACAAACTTATCAAGGCTTTCATATCTTTGATTTTCTGTTGTAGCTGCTGGTACAGTATCCTTACTGTCCAACGCTCTAATCTAGAGTGTGCGGAGAAGTGTGATCAATATTTTTAGTGTGTCTCTGTGTTGAACTTACCAGATTGTTAAGGGCTGAAATACTGCTCTCCATGAATTTGATCATTTCACTGTATTTAGTAATGATATATTCATCAGTCTCATTGTTAGCAAGATGTTGAATAACAGGGAGTAGTTGTGTTAGTGATGTGACATCATCCCTGATGGTATTGATATCCTACAAGTGTAAGAGAACAGTAACATTATTGTGTATCTTGTTTGTGTACGTGTGTGTGTGTGTGTGTGTGTGTATCCATGCATGTCTGTGACTGTGTATGTTATCTATGTACAAGAGATTCTCAACTTACAACTTCACACATTGTGTTGTAGCGTTCGTAGCAGATTTGGTGAAATATGTCATATGTTTCATTCTATAAAACAATACAAAGCAATGATAATTGTCATAGTATTACCTTAGACTATAACTAGTGTTTGTACATAGATGTGTGTAGCTACCTACGTACTTTAGCCAACTGCAGACGTGTAATTTGTTGCAGTATTTTGAAAATCTGCAATTTTGCATTTTCACGTAGTCCACTGATGTCAGAGGTGGGAATTGTTGTTTTCTGTTCAGTTGAATCACTGTTAACAGGAACTGCTTGACCTCCCATCACAAGCACCAAAGCTACAAATCCTATAATGATATTGATCCTAATCATTTTCAGGTCTCTTCTCTTTGATAACAGATCTTTTTGGTCTCAACTCTGATTCGCTCTCAACTGAAATTTTCAAGTATCTGCAGTTCTTTTATGCTCTTTCAACTGTGCATTTTGCAACATGATCAGAACTATGTTGAAATTTGGGATCTAGTACATGGGAACCATGATTGGTTGTATTCCAGTCATGTTACAAGAAGGGGAATTTCTAAACAGCAATGTAAACATCAGTTTATGTTTTTAAAATTATTAATTCCACCATTTTAGTATCCACATCCTCTGTTGCTAAATACTAATTCCTTCTGGGAAAATGAATTTGTTAATTCAATTCCATGAATTAACCACTCGATTCCAACTTAAGTCAGGACTCAGGAGGAATATTTCCATCAACAATAACAAGATAATTTCGTTGGTGTATATAGCTACTTGGCTGAACAAAACATGCACCAATACCTTTTAGGGATTCCCCTTACAAAGCACACAATTTACAAAATGGGAGGGGCTGCAGCAAAGACACTGAATTTTTTTAGCCTTATTTACAGCCTCGTACCGACATTTCTGCAAACTAAATGCTATCCCACTAGGGACCTTTGATAAGGCTAAAGCCTGTGAATACAGGGAGTCAGAAACATGTTACTGAGATGTTGAAGAATGCAGGAAAAATTCCCAGACCCAGTGGTGACTTGATCCCCAGCAACATGTAGTCTAGGCATGTGCCAGAAGAGCCACAACAGCTGTGATCTGTGATCTTCAATAGGGTAGTTGATTCTTGCAACTGCATTTTAGGATGTATGTAGTGCAGATAGAATACTCTTTTTGTTAGCATGAGAGTATAAATTTTAACATAATGACAAAGACATCAATACAATGCTTGAAATTTGGACACCTTGCTAATTCCAGTGACGCTTGTTCTTGGTTCCAAAGTATAAATATATAAAAGTAATTCACTAATGACCGAGCAGGGATGATAAATTTTCTTCTATATACCAAAAGTCATTTTTACAATTGCAAAAAAAATGTCATTTATGTGTGTATATACACTTGTGTGAGTCAATTGTTATGTTTGGGATCTGCTAGATACGGTCACTACAATGAGGTGGTCTTGTTTATGAGATAGCTGATAAGTGATGTTACATTGAAATAAGTTATGGCTACTTACTACATATATGGCCGTGCAAACACTGATATGAAGACATGCATTATTTTAAATCATTCATATTTACTACAAAAGTACCAAAGCAAATCTATATAGGACAAAGTGTTCCGTCTTTAAAATGTTAGTTCAAAATTAGGTAGTCATGTGTATGTGTAAGAAATTGTAAGATTCTGGTACAACTTCTAGTCTCTTGTTCATAAAGTATGTCATACTAACATCTTCACACATATCATGTGCTTCTTTTTCATTAATAGAACTGAAAATTATGTTATGTGCACTCCTCCAGAAGAATGTCTTTGCTTTGTCACATGGGACCCAAGTAGTTTTGACGTATGCATTTTTGCTGATAATAGAGATACATGTGGAGGTTGGGTGTATATAAGGGGAAACCCATTAGGACAGGTTCCAGTGTCCCAGGTTTTCCCTGCCAGTAGAGGAGTGTCCCAATGCTGAGCCCCGCCTCTCTTTCTTTGCAAAGAAAAATCCCTAAAGGAGATCTTATTGTCTAGGTGTTTCCCTAACCAGTGAAGGGGAATTTATTTTTCAATTTTGTCTGTGTAGTTGTTGATGGAGTAGCTGATTTTGAGTGTCATGTATGTGTGGTGTCAACTTAATGCTGATGTCATTGTGTCATTCTGGTTTGGAATGAGATTTAAGGTACTACAAAATGTTGTATTGTAAGATTGTGTAATAATTACATTGTTGTGCTGTACTTGAACCCCTAAAGGGGAACGTCTTGATTATCAGATACTTGTGTAAAATAATTTGGTGTCCCATTTGCATACAACTATACATTTGTTTGTATCTCTAAAATCAAGATATTTCTCCAATAAGAATACAATCAGGTTGGTGTTTGGGATAGAGATATTGTAAGAATTACTCTGTATAAAATTTACATAGATTGTGTATAGGCGTATGATTCAAAAATATAATTTCAATGGCCAAATACAAACATTGCACTGGTTAATAAGACTGTCTTAACATGTCGGGTTACTATTTCAGGCAATGTATTTACCATGGGTGTTTGCTGGATTGAATTTCATCCTACGAGGAGGATAAGTACCTTGATTTGTTTGTATGGGGAATTGTTGTTATTTTAATTATTTGTTAAGGGTCTATTTGGTTACAAGCAGATGTTTGAATTTTCAACACATGAAAGCTTTTGTTTTTTGCTGAGAATTTCATCCATAGGACTTACTAGTCTGGTACTACCCACCCCTTTGCAAAAAGTAAAGGTATCAGCTGACGTAACCAGCAGTTACATACAATGTCTAATTGAATTCCTTTTGAAGTGATGTGGTATTTTTGTTTTACTAGACCCTTACTTTTGCGAAGGGGCTGTCACACTAGGTACTAATATCTGCATCTTTACAATGGAAACACCAGTTTTAAATTAGTTTTTAAAAGTCATACGTATAAGTTTTTTTTTTGCAAGCTTTTTTGGCTAAGACTTTTGTCCTTATTACTTGTTATTCTGTGTTCTGTACTAATCAGCTTCACAAGTGAATGTAGTTCTGCATGAATAACAATCATCCCTTTGTTTCTATCATATATAATTAAAGAACTGATCCTTCCACCATGTATAAGTCATACATACATCAATTTTCATTCAGAGGTATCCTTGATGCAAAAATTTGTGACAATGAAATTTGCTAATTTGTGGGACCTACTTAAATGTTTATGTATGCAGTGATCGTGTGCAGTTTAGGATGTCCTGTAATTTTCTGTTTTCATGTTCACAGTGGAGTGAACGAGCTGATTGGCATATTAGTGGGGCATCTCTACTATTTCCTGAAGTATCGTTACCCTGAGGAGTATGGAGGAAGGGAACTGTTACACACTCCTGAAATATTGTAAGAACAAACTTAGAAAATACTCACATGCATCATATGTCACACATTTGTGCTTAGCAATATCAACTGTTTTGTGGTATGCTGTGTATAAAGTATTATTCTAATATTCTAGATATAAATATTTTCCAAGCCATCGTGGAGGAGTGTCAGCTCCACAGCCGACGTCCCGGAGATGACAACAGGCACAATTGGGGAGCTGGACAACAGCTTGGTGGACATTAACTGTAAAGTGTATTATTTTAATTTGCTACCAAGATTAACTGTTATATTTATATCTTTAGTTGGTTGCTAACAATTATTATTGACAAACACAAATTGGTTGCAACATTTCCTCATTATGTTTAAAGCAATACCAGTCATATTTGCATCCTCAAAGGCTATAATATATTAAACATTTCCTTTTGTCAACAAGAGTATGTAAACTTTATGCTTGCTGATGTAGTTTACATGGTGCTTAAAGTGTGAATACACGTACTGTTATTTTTTTTTTTGATATGTCAAGTTTAAAACCAAGCAATGAACTACCATATAACCTAAATATTTCGAGGGAGGTGCAATTTTTGCTGATTTTGCAATTTTAAGGGTTACAGCAAAAATTTATCCTTGAAATATTTAGACCTCCATATAATCTAATACATTTTGGGAGTGTTTGCAAATCCACGAAAAATTTATTTTTAGCAACATTGTTTAACCTCAAAAAATTTGCTCCTCGAAATATTTAGACTATACGGTAACTTGTTTTAACAATATAAGTAAACAATGATAGCAGGTACATTATTTTGCTGTTGCAATTCTAAGCCATTTCCCTGTGTTTCTTCTTTAGTGTGTGTGTGTTTTAATTACCTAATGAACAGCTGTGGTACACATTGTGAGTTTGTGGTTAGACTAACTACAGTGGATCCTGTTAATCAGGATGAGGACACCTGCATAATCTGGAGACTTGGTAATGTTCCAAAATTATCTTAGCAAGTAAACTGATCACTTTGGTTGGTCATAAGGTGTCCTTAATCCTTACTTGTTTCATCTGTCACATTTCATATATACATTTGATGAAATGATTTGTTAAAATGAATTAAAAAATGAGATGAATACAAAATAGATTGACATGAACTTATAAGTGATATGATTGCCGAAAATTGTATATGAAATAAAATCCGTATTATTTTGTTGATTTCTAAAATGTCATTGTACGAGACTGTTAGTTGATCTGGAGAAGTTGAAGATCTTGGAAAGTCAATTGCATTTGTAACTTGAGGGAGCTCATTTTCACTACATTGTCATGTTCTTCACATTGTTGGTTATCTGTTGTAGCTGCTAGTGCAGTATCTGTGCTGCCTGAAGCTCTAATCTAAAATGTGTGGAGAAGCGTGATGACAAGTATGTATTAGTGTGTCCAGGTGTTGAACTTACCAGGTTGTTAAGGGCTGTAATACTAGTCTGAATGAACTTGATAATTTCATTGTATTTGGTGATTGTATATTCATCAGTCTCCTTGTCAGCAAGATGTTGAATAACAGGGAGTAGTTGTGTTAGTGATGTGACGTCATCCCTAATGGTATTGATATCCTACAAGCGTAAGAGAATAGTAACTAACATTGTGTACACTGTACGTGTGTACGTGCACATATAGTATAGTGTGTGTATCTGTCAATATCTAACAACTCACAGCATTATTGGTTGGCTCAAAGCGTACATAGCAATCTTCATTAGGCGAGTCATATTTTTCATTCTATTAATAAAACAATAGCTAATTAGACAATCATACTTCATTTAAGCTATTACTACATATTGTTAGTGTATAGATGTGTACTCACTGTGTATTTCTCTAGAGCTATGATTTCTTGGAGTGAACTGAGAACTTGTGTTTCTGCAATCAATCGTAATCTTTGAAGTTCATCTGTAGAGACAGTTGGAGCTGCTTGTGTATCCAATATAACTGCTGCTACTACTACTAAAACAATCATCATTTTCTGAATCTCCATAGTGATATTACAGTAGAAATTGATAACAAATTTTTTAAGCTAGATATTCTTGTCGCTGATTTTGCTTTTAACTAACAAGTTAAGAAATCTTAAGCTTTTATACTATTTCAACAGCATATTTTGTAATATGGTCAGAACTATATTAGAATTTGGGATCTGGTCTATAATGATATGGGGAAGTTAATAAGTTACATTTCACAGGAAGGGGAATTTTTCTAAAGGTCAATGTAAACAATTTAATTCCTACCACAATGTCAACTAACATCCTCTCTTGCTAAATATTTATTCCTTCTGGGAAAGAGAATTAGCTTTTGTGTATTTACATAAATTCCGGAATGACTAACAAATAGTTAAAGCCCATTGCAGCTTAACTAATGTGCAGATTTGAATTGTAGAATTACACATATTGCAGGTTTATATCTGTTTTGTCAAAATTGACCACTTGAAACCATAGATGGTCTGTAAAGCAAGTAGTATATAGTTGCAACACCTAACAAGACACACTTATAAAAAATAGTGCAGCATTTAAGTGATTTAATTATCCTCTATGTAGTTGAGTTGTGAGGAACAACTTGTTGGTTGTATAAATTGTGGTTTGTGGTTAGTATCAAGTTACCCTCAAATCCGGTATTAAAATCACCAACAATTTTATCACATCATTCTGATACTAGTATAGGAACCTTAATAATTTTTGAAGATTGCGCAGTGCTTAGCAGCACAATAATTCTACAAATGTAGCTCTAAAAGATGTAGCTCTGAGTATGTAGCTCTATATATCGCATCAAACTAATTCCCTTAGTAATATAATACATTGAAAGAAGAAGTGAAAATGAAGCACTGGTGAATTGAATAGTGTGTGATATGTATAATGGATTTTTGTTCACATTGGCGTTCCATAACTACAGTATATATGTAGATTATGTTTAGAGCCTGTATACTCTTCATGAAGATGGCACTTTGGTGATGTACTACTCATTGTTTTGATTATGCAAGAATAATATTGGGATGTGGTTGTAGTATTGTTTACATATATGGGGTGTGTATCTCAATTGATCGTTGTTAGTCCATAGTCCATTACCATATGTGTAAAGCAGTAGTGGTATGTAAATCATGTAAGAAACAAGATAAAGCTGTAGAGAATTAAAGTCCAGATTGTTAATACATATAATCATTCATTCAGTGTTGTCAGCTTTTTAATTTTATTGCAATTCACAGAACCCAATAGAAAACTCATTGTTAGCGAGTATTACATACCCAGCCTTGACTAGTCTATAAACATGTAGTACATAAAAGATGACAATGCTCCTATTCACAATGGTCTCTATAATAGTCTGCAATACATACATTATACAGTTGTACTAAGAGATACAGCAGGTAACATCTGTCATTGCTTGCTTTGTAGAACATACTACAGTGTTGGTCATTTGGGAACTTCAAAAATTGTTGTGTCTGAACTGTAACTTATGAAGGTCAGTTGTATAGGGAATCCCCTAAAACTGATCTGGTTTTCCCTACCAAAGAAGGAGTGTCCCCACTGTACAGCCCCTCCCCTTTTGTCATTTGTATATTCTGTGAAAGAATATACCTCTAAAACGTATTGGTAGTATCCCTATTAGTGAGGGAAAATCCTCTATAGTTTCAACGATTTGTTATGTAGTTCTGTTGATCCTTTGAGACTAGTATATGGTATATAAGTAACACTGCTTGTTTGCTCCATGGCAATTTCATTATTTGTCCTTAGCAGGAAGATCTTCACAGTAGTTGTAGTAGATTCTATCCTTCCATTGTGTGCCGTATATAGCCTAAATATTTCAAGGGAGAAAAATTTTTGCGGTTGAGCAATGTTACCTAATTTAAATTATTTTTTGCTGATTTGCAAACAATCCCAAAATATATCAGACTACATGTAGACCTCTTGTATAGCTACATATAAAACAGACTGGTACACTGTATAATGCTATAGTTTTCATGAGTAATTTTGTCCTTAACTGGATGATAGCCATGATAAAAAAATTCACAGTATCAATGATACTTGCAAAAGATACTGTCCTCCTGCATACATGTAAATTGTAACTGTCAACTGGTAAAGCAAATGGGCAATACCATACAACAGTGATACTATCTCCACAACATTCAACCTATAGCCCTCTTCTCAAACAAGTATCGATTAAAATAAACTGCTTTTAATTAATAAGTGATACAAGTGCGAAAAGTATAGCTACACAGAAAAAATTATTATGTCGTATACTAATTATAACAAGTTAAATTTTAATACATATTACTAAGATGCCAGTTATATTCTACAAGACTGTTAGTTGACTGGGAGATGTTCAAGATCTCTGAAGGTCAATTCCACTTGCAACTTGAGCATACTCAGCTTCACAAATTTATCGAGATTTTCATATCGTTGATTTTCTGTAGCTGCTGGTACAGTATCCTTACTGTCCAATGCTCTAATCTAGAGTGTGTGGAGAAGTGTGATCAATATTTTTAGTGTGTCTCTGTGTTGAACTTACCAGATTGTTAAGGGCTGAAACACTGCTCTCCATGAATTTGATCATTTCACTGTATTTAGTAATGATATATTCATCAGTCTCATTGTTAGCAAGATGTTGAATAACAGGGAGTAGTTGTGTTAGTGATGTGACATCATCCCTGATGGTATTGATATCCTACAAGTGTAAGAGAACAGTAACATTATTGTGTATCTTGTTTGTGTACGTGTGTGTGTGTGTATCCATGCATGTCTGTGACTGTGTATGTTATCTATGTACAAGAGATTCTCAACTTACAACTTCACACATTGTGTTGTAGCGTTCGTAGCAGATTTGGTGAAATATGTCATATGTTTCATTCTATAAAACAATACAAAGCAATGATAATTGTCATAGTATTACCTTAAACTATAACTAGTGTTTGTACATAGATGTATGTAGCTACCTACGTACTTTAGCCAACTGCAGACGTGTAATTTGTTGCAGTATTTTGAAAATCTGCAATTTTGCATTTTCACGTAGTCCACTGATGTCAGAGGTGGGAATTGTTGTTTTCTGTTCAGTTGAATCACTGTTAACAGGAACTGCTTGACCTCCCATCACAAGCACCAAAGCTACAAATCCTATAATGATATTGATCCTAATCATTTTCAGGTCTCTTCGCTTTGATAACAGATCTTTTTGGTCTCAACTCTGATTCGCTCTCAACTGAAATTTTCAAGTATCTGCAGTTCTTTTATGCTCTTTCAACTGTGCATTTTGCAACATGATCAGAACTATGTTGAAATTTGGGATCTAGTACATGGGAACCATGATTGGTTGTATTCCAGTCATGTTACAAGAAGGGGAATTTCTAAACAGCAATGTAAACATCAGTTTATGTTTTTAAAATTATTAATTCCACCATTTTAGTATCCACATCCTCTGTTGCTAAATACTAATTCCTTCTGGGAAAATGAATTTGTTAATTCAATTCCATGAATTAACCACTCGATTCCAACTTAAGTCAGGACTCAGGAGGAATATTTCCATCAACAATAACAAGATAATTTCGTTGGTGTATATAGCTACTTGGCTGAACAAAACATGCACCAATACCTTTTAGGGATTCCCCTTACAAAGCACACAATTTACAAAATGGGAGGGGCTGCAGCAAAGACACTGAATTTTTTTAGCCTTATTTACAGCCTCGTACCGACATTTCTGCAAACTAAATGCTATCCCACTAGTGACCTTTGATAAGGCTAAAGCCTGTGAATACAGGGAGTCAGAAACATGTTACTGAGATGTTGAAGAATGCAGGAAAAAATCCCAGACCCAGTGGTGACTTGATCCCCAGCAACATGTAGTCTAGGCATGTGCCAGGAGAGCCACAACAGCTGTGATCTGTGATCTTCAATAGGGTAGTTGATTCTTGCAACTGCATTTTAGGATGTATGTAGTGCAGATAGAATACTCTTTTTGTTAGCATGAGAGTATAAATTTTAACATAATGACAAAGACATCAATACAATGCTTGAAATTTGGACACCTTGCTAATTCCAGTGACGCTTGTTCTTGGTTCCAAAGTATAAATATATAAAAGTAATTCACTAATGACCGAGCAGGGATGATAAATTTTCTTCTATATACCAAAAGTCATTTTTACAATTGCAAAAAAAATGTCATTTATGTGTGTATATACACTTGTGTGAGTCAATTGTTATGTTTGGGATCTGCTAGATACGGTCACTACAATGAGGTGGTCTTGTTTATGAGATAGCTGATAAGTGATGTTACATTGAAATAAGTTATGGCTACTTACTACATATATGGCCGTGCAAACACTGATATGAAGACATGCATTATTTTAAATCATTCATATTTACTACAAAAGTACCAAAGCAAATCTATATAGGACAAAGTGTTCCGTCTTTAAAATGTTAGTTCAAAATTAGGTAGTCATGTGTATGTGTAAGAAATTGTAAGATTCTGGTACAACTTCTAGTCTCTTGTTCATAAAGTATGTCATACTAACATCTTCACACATATCATGTGCTTCTTTTTCATTAATAGAACTGAAAATTATGTTATGTGCACTCCTCCAGAAGAATGTCTTTGCTTTGTCACATGGGACCCAAGTAGTTTTGACGTATGCATTTTTGCTGATAATAGAGATACATGTGGAGGTTGGGTGTATATAAGGGGAAACCCATTAGGACAGGTTCCAGTGTCCCAGGTTTTCCCTGCCAGTAGAGGAGTGTCCCAATGCTGAGCCCCGCCTCTCTTTCTTTGCAAAGAAAAATCCCTAAAGGAGATCTTATTGTCTAGGTGTTTCCCTAACCAGTGAAGGGGAATTTATTTTTCAATTTTGTCTGTGTAGTTGTTGATGGAGTAGCTGATTTTGAGTGTCATGTATGTGTGGTGTCAACTTAATGCTGATGTCATTGTGTCATTCTGGTTTGGAATGAGATTTAAGGTACTACAAAATGTTGTATTGTAAGATTGTGTAATAATTACATTGTTGTGCTGTACTTGAACCCCTAAAGGGGGACGTCTTGATTATCAGATACTTGTGTAAAATAATTTGGTGTCCCATTTGCATACAACTATACATTTGTTTGTATCTCTAAAATCAAGATATTTCTCCAATAAGAATACAATCAGGTTGGTGTTTGGGATAGAGATATTGTAAGAATTACTCTGTATAAAATTTACATAGATTGTGTATAGGCGTATGATTCAAAAATATAATTTCAATGGCCAAATACAAACATTGCACTGGTTAATAAGACTGTCTTAACATGTCGGGTTACTATTTCAGGCAATGTATTTACCATGGGTGTTTGCTGGATTGAATTTCATCCTACGAGGAGGATAAGTACCTTGATTTGTTTGTATGGGGAATTGTTGTTATTTTAATTATTTGTTAAGGGTCTATTTGGTTACAAGCAGATGTTTGAATTTTCAACACATGAAAGCTTTTGTTTTTTGCTGAGAATTTCATCCATAGGACTTACTAGTCTGGTACTACCCACCCCTTTGCAAAAAGTAAAGGTATAAGCTGACGTAACCAGCAGTTACATACAATGTCTAATTGAATTCCTTTTGAAGTGATGTGGTATTTTTGTTTTACTAGACCCTTACTTTTGCGAAGGGGCTGTCACACTAGGTACTAATATCTGCATCTTTACAATGGAAACACCAGTTTTAAATTAGTTTTTAAAAGTCATACGTATAAGTTTTTTTTTGCAAGCTTTTTTTGGCTAAGACTTTTGTCCTTATTACTTGTTATTCTGTGTTCTGTACTAATCAGCTTCACAAGTGAATGTAGTTCTGCATGAATAACAATCATCCCTTTGTTTCTATCATATATAATTAAAGAACTGATCCTTCCACCATGTATAAGTCATACATACATCAATTTTCATTCAGAGGTATCCTTGATGCAAAAATTTGTGACAATGAAATTTGCTAATTTGTGGGACCTACTTAAATGTTTATGTATGCAGTGATCGTGTGCAGTTTAGGATGTCCTGTAATTTTCTGTTTTCATGTTCACAGTGGAGTGAACGAGCTGATTGGCATATTAGTGGGGCATCTCTACTATTTCCTGAAGTATCGTTACCCTGAGGAGTATGGAGGAAGGGAACTGTTACACACTCCTGAAATATTGTAAGAACAAACTTAGAAAATACTCACATGCATCATATGTCACACATTTGTGCTTAGCAATATCAACTGTTTTGTGGTATGCTGTGTATAAAGTATTATTCTAATATTCTAGATATAAATATTTTCCAAGCCATCGTGGAGGAGTGTCAGCTCCACAGCCGACGTCCCGGAGATGACAACAGGCACAATTGGGGAGCTGGACAACAGCTTGGTGGACATTAACTGTAAAGTGTATTATTTTAATTTGCTACCAAGATTAACTGTTATATTTATATCTTTAGTTGGTTGCTAACAATTATTATTGACAAACACAAATTGGTTGCAACATTTCCTCATTATGTTTAAAGCAATACCAGTCATATTTGCATCCTCAAAGGCTATAATATATTAAACATTTCCTTTTGTCAACAAGAGTATGTAAACTTTATGCTTGCTGATGTAGTTTACATGGTGCTTAAAGTGTGAATACACGTACTGTTATTTTTTTTTTTTGATATGTCAAGTTTAAAACCAAGCAATGAACTACCATATAACCTAAATATTTCGAGGGAGGTGCAATTTTTGCTGATTTTGCAATTTTAAGGGTTACAGCAAAAATTTATCCTTGAAATATTTAGACCTCCATATAATCTAATACATTTTGGGAGTGTTTGCAAATCCACGAAAAATTTATTTTTAGCAACATTGTTTAACCTCAAAAAATTTGCTCCTCGAAATATTTAGACTATACGGTAACTTGTTTTAACAATATAAGTAAACAATGATAGCAGGTACATTATTTTGCTGTTGCAATTCTAAGCCATTTCCCTGTGTTTCTTCTTTAGTGTGTGTGTGTGTTTTAATTACCTAATGAACAGCTGTGGCACACATTGTGAGTTTGTGGTTAGACTAACTACAGTGGATCCTGTTAATCAGGATGAGGACACCTGCGTAATCTGGAGACTTGGTAATGTTCCAAAATTATCTTAGCAAGTAAACTGATCACTTTGGTTGGTCATAAGGTGTCCTTAATCCTTACTTGTTACATCTGTCACATTTCATATATACATTTGATGAAATGATTTGTTAAAATGAATTAAAAAATGAGATGAATACAAAATAGATTGACATGAACTTATAAGTGATATGATTGCCGAAAATTGTATATGAAATAAAATCCGTATTATTTTGTTGATTTCTAAAATGTCATTGTACGAGACTGTTAGTTGATCTGGAGAAGTTGAAGATCTTGGAAAGTCAATTGCATTTGTAACTTGAGGGAGCTCATTTTCACTACATTGTCATGTTCTTCACATTGTTGGTTATCTGTTGTAGCTGCTAGTGCAGTATCTGTGCTGCCTGAAGCTCTAATCTAAAATGTGTGGAGAAGCATGATGACAAGTATGTATTAGTGTGTCCAGGTGTTGAACTTACCAGGTTGTTAAGGGCTGTAATACTAGTCTTCATGAACTTGATAATTTCATTGTATTTGGTGATTGTATATTCATCAGTCTCCTTGTCAGCAAGATGTTGAATAACAGGGAGTAGTTGTGTTAGTGATGTGACGTCATCCCTAATGGTATTGATATCCTACAAGCGTAAGAGAATAGTAACTAACATTGTGTACACTGTACGTGTGTACGTGCACATTTAGTATAGTGTGTGTATCTGTCAATATCTAACAACTCACAGCATTATTGGTTGGCTCAAAGCGTACATAGCAATCTTCATTAGGCGAGTCATATTTTTCATTCTATTAATAAAACAATAGCTAATTAGACAATCATACTTCATTTAAGCTATTACTACATATTGTTAGTGTATAGATGTGTACTCACTGTGTATTTCTCTAGAGCTATGATTTCTTGGAGTGAACTGAGAACTTGTGTTTCTGCAATCAATCGTAATCTTTGAAGTTCATCTGTAGAGACAGTTGGAGCTGCTTGTGTATCCAATATAACTGCTGCTACTACTACTAAAACAATCATCATTTTCTGAATCTCCATAGTGATATTACAGTAGAAATTGATAACAAATTTTTTAAGCTAGATATTCTTGTCGCTGATTTTGCTTTTAACTAACAAGTTAAGAAATCTTAAGCTTTTATACTATTTCAACAGCATATTTTGTAATATGGTCAGAACTATATTAGAATTTGGGATCTGGTCTATAATGATATGGGGAAGTTAATAAGTTACATTTCACAGGAAGGGGAATTTTTCTAAAGGTCAATGTAAACAATTTAATTCCTACCACAATGTCAACTAACATCCTCTCTTGCTAAATATTTATTCCTTCTGGGAAAGAGAATTAGCTTTTGTGTATTTACATAAGTTCATGGAATGACTAGCAAATAGTTAAAGCCCATTGCAGCTTAACTAATGTGCAGCTTTGAACTGCAGTACTAGTATTGCACACATTGCAGGTTTATATCTGTTTTGTCAAAATTGACCACTTGAAACCATAGATGGTCTGTAAAGCAAGTAGTATATAGTTGCAACACCTAACAAGACACACTTATAAAAAATAGTGCAGCATTTAAGTGATTTAATTATCCTCTATGTAGTTGAGTTGTGAGGAACAACTTGTTGGTTGTATAAATTGTGGTTTGTGGTTAGTATCAAGTTACCCTCAAATCCGGTATTAAAATCACCAACAATTTTATCACATCATTCTGATACTAGTATAGGAACTTTAATAATTTTTGAAGATTGCGCAGTGCTTAGCAGCACAATAATTCTACAAATGTAGCTCTAAAAGATGCAGCTCTGAGTATGTAGCTCTATATATCACATCAAACTAATTCCCTTAGTAATATAATACATTGAAAGAAGAAGTGAAAATGAAGCACTGGTGAATTGAACAGTGTGCGATATGTATAATGGATTTTTGTTCACATTGGCGTTCCATAACTACAGTATATATGTAGATTATGTTTAGAGCCTGTATACTCTTCATGAAGATGGCACTTTGTTGATGACTCATTGTTTTGATTTTGTAAGAATAATATTGGGATGTGGTTTTAATATTGTTTACATATGGGGTGTGTATCTCAATTGATCGTTGTTAGTCCATTACCATATGTGTAAAGCAGTAGTGGTATGTAAATCATGTAAGAAACAAGATAAAGCTGCAGAGAATTAAAGTCCAGATTGTTAATACATATAATCATTCATTCAGTGTTGTCAGCTTTTTAATTTTATTGCGATTCGCAGAACCCAATAGAAAACTCATTGTTAGTGAGTATTACATACCCAGCCTTGACTAGTCTATAAACATGTAGTACATACAAGATGACAATGCTCCTACCCACAATGGTCTCTACAATACATACATTATACAGTTGTACTAAGAGATACGGCAGGTAACATCTGTCATTGCTCGCTTTGTAGAACATACTACAGTGTTGGTCATTTGGGAACTTCAAAAATTGTTGTGTCTGAACTGTAACTTATGAAGGTCAGTTGTATAGGGAATCCCCTAAAACTGATCTGGTTTTCCTTACCAAAGAAGGAGTGTCCCACTGTACAGCCCCTCCCCTTTTGTCATTTGTATATTCTGTGAAAGAATATACCTCTAAAACATATTGGTACTATCCCTATTAGTGAGGGAAAATCCTCTATAGTTTCAACGATTTGTTATGTAGTTCTGTTGATCCTTTGAGACTAGTATATGGTGTATCAGTAACACTGCTTGATTGCTACATGACAATTTCATGATTTGTCCTTAGCAGGAAGATCTTCACAGTAGTTGCAGTAGATTCTATCCTTCCATTGTGTGCCATATAATTATAACCTAAATATTTCAAGGGAGAAAAATTTTTGCGGTTGAGCAATGTTACCTAATTTAAATTATTTTTTGCTGATTTGTAAACAATCCCAAAATATATCAGACTACATGTAGACCTCTTGTATAGCTACATGTAAAACAGACTGGTACACTGTATAATGCTATAGTTTTCATGAGTAATTTTGTCCTTAACTGGATGATAGCCATGATAAAAAAATTCACAGTATCAATGATACTTGCAAAAGATACTGTCCTCCTGCATACATGTAAATTGTAACTGTCAACTGGTAAAGCAAATGGGCAATACCATGCAACAGTGATACTATCTCCACAACATTCAACCTATAGCCCTCCTCTCAAACAAGTATCAATTAAAATAAACTGCTTTTAATTAATAAGTGATACAAGTGCCAAAAGTATAGCTACACAGAAAAAATTATTATGTCGTATACTAATTAAGTTAAATTTTAATACATATTACTAAGATGCCAGTTATATTCTACAAGACTGTTAGTTGACTGGGAGATGTTCAAGATCTCTAAAGGTCAATTCCACCTGCAACTTGAGCATACTCAGCTTCACAAATTTATCGAGATTTTCGTATCGTTGATTTTCTGTTGTAGCTGCTGGTACAGTATCCTTACTGTCCAATGCTCTAATCTAGAGTGTGTGGAGAAGTGTGATCAATATTTTTAGTGTGTCTCTGTGCTGAACTTACCAGATTGTTAAGGGCTGAAATACTGCTCTCCATGAATTTGATCATTTCACTGTATTTAGTAATGATATATTCATCAGTCTCATTGTTAGCAAGATGTTGAATAACAGGGAGTAGTTGTGTTAGTGATGTGACATCATCCCTGATGGTATTGATATCCTACAAGTGTAAGAGAACAGTAACATTATTGTGTATCTTGTTTGTGTACGTGTGTGTGTGTGTATCCATGCATGTCTGTGACTGTGTATGTTATCTATGTACAAGAGATTCTCAACTTACAACTTCACACATTGTGTTGTAGCGTTCGTAGCAGATTTGGTGAAATATGTCATATGTTTCATTCTATAAAACAATACAAAGCAATGATAATTGTCATAGTATTACCTTAAACTATAACTAGTGTTTGTACATAGATGTATGTAGCTACCTACGTACTTTAGCCAACTGCAGACGTGTAATTTGTTGCAGTATTTTGAAAATCTGCAATTTTGCATTTTCACGTAGTCCACTGATGTCAGAGGTGGGAATTGTTGTTTTCTGTTCAGTTGAATCACTGTTAACAGGAACTGCTTGACCTCCCATCACAAGCACCAAAGCTACAAATCCTATAATGATATTGATCCTAATCATTTTCAGGTCTCTTCTCTTTGATAACAGATCTTTTTGGTCTCAACTCTGATTCGCTCTCAACTGAAATTTTCAAGTATCTGCAGTTCTTTTATGCTCTTTCAACTGTGCATTTTGCAACATGATCAGAACTATGTTGAAATTTGGGATCTAGTACATGGGAACCATGATTGGTTGTATTCCAGTCATGTTACAAGAAGGGGAATTTCTAAACAGCAATGTAAACATCAGTTTATGTTTTTAAAATTATTAATTCCACCATTTTAGTATCCACATCCTCTGTTGCTAAATACTAATTCCTTCTGGGAAAATGAATTTGTTAATTCAATTCCATGAATTAACCACTCGATTCCAACTTAAGTCAGGACTCAGGAGGAATATTTCCATCAACAATAACAAGATAATTTCGTTGGTGTATATAGCTACTTGGCTGAACAAAACATGCACCAATACCTTTTAGGGATTCCCCTTACAAAGCACACAATTTACAAAATGGGAGGGGCTGCAGCAAAGACACTGAATTTTTTTAGCCTTATTTACAGCCTCGTACCGACATTTCTGCAAACTAAATGCTATCCCACTAGTGACCTTTGATAAGGCTAAAGCCTGTGAATACAGGGAGTCAGAAACATGTTACTGAGATGTTGAAGAATGCAGGAAAAAATCCCAGACCCAGTGGTGACTTGATCCCCAGCAACATGTAGTCTAGGCATGTGCCAGGAGAGCCACAACAGCTGTGATCTGTGATCTTCAATAGGGTAGTTGATTCTTGCAACTGCATTTTAGGATGTATGTAGTGCAGATAGAATACTCTTTTTGTTAGCATGAGAGTATAAATTTTAACATAATGACAAAGACATCAATACAATGCTTGAAATTTGGACACCTTGCTAATTCCAGTGACGCTTGTTCTTGGTTCCAAAGTATAAATATATAAAAGTAATTCACTAATGACCGAGCAGGGATGATAAATTTTCTTCTATATACCAAAAGTCATTTTTACAATTGCAAAAAAAATGTCATTTATGTGTGTATATACACTTGTGTGAGTCAATTGTTATGTTTGGGATCTGCTAGATACGGTCACTACAATGAGGTGGTCTTGTTTATGAGATAGCTGATAAGTGATGTTACATTGAAATAAGTTATGGCTACTTACTACATATATGGCCGTGCAAACACTGATATGAAGACATGCATTATTTTAAATCATTCATATTTACTACAAAAGTACCAAAGCAAATCTATATAGGACAAAGTGTTCCGTCTTTAAAATGTTAGTTCAAAATTAGGTAGTCATGTGTATGTGTAAGAAATTGTAAGATTCTGGTACAACTTCTAGTCTCTTGTTCATAAAGTATGTCATACTAACATCTTCACACATATCATGTGCTTCTTTTTCATTAATAGAACTGAAAATTATGTTATGTGCACTCCTCCAGAAGAATGTCTTTGCTTTGTCACATGGGACCCAAGTAGTTTTGACGTATGCATTTTTGCTGATAATAGAGATACATGTGGAGGTTGGGTGTATATAAGGGGAAACCCATTAGGACAGGTTCCAGTGTCCCAGGTTTTCCCTGCCAGTAGAGGAGTGTCCCAATGCTGAGCCCCGCCTCTCTTTCTTTGCAAAGAAAAATCCCTAAAGGAGATCTTATTGTCTAGGTGTTTCCCTAACCAGTGAAGGGGAATTTATTTTTCAATTTTGTCTGTGTAGTTGTTGATGGAGTAGCTGATTTTGAGTGTCATGTATGTGTGGTGTCAACTTAATGCTGATGTCATTGTGTCATTCTGGTTTGGAATGAGATTTAAGGTACTACAAAATGTTGTATTGTAAGATTGTGTAATAATTACATTGTTGTGCTGTACTTGAACCCCTAAAGGGGAACGTCTTGATTATCAGATACTTGTGTAAAATAATTTGGTGTCCCATTTGCATACAACTATACATTTGTTTGTATCTCTAAAATCAAGATATTTCTCCAATAAGAATACAATCAGGTTGGTGTTTGGGATAGAGATATTGTAAGAATTACTCTGTATAAAATTTACATAGATTGTGTATAGGCGTATGATTCAAAAATATAATTTCAATGGCCAAATACAAACATTGCACTGGTTAATAAGACTGTCTTAACATGTCGGGTTACTATTTCAGGCAATGTATTTACCATGGGTGTTTGCTGGATTGAATTTCATCCTACGAGGAGGATAAGTACCTTGATTTGTTTGTATGGGGAATTGTTGTTATTTTAATTATTTGTTAAGGGTCTATTTGGTTACAAGCAGATGTTTGAATTTTCAACACATGAAAGCTTTTGTTTTTTGCTGAGAATTTCATCCATAGGACTTACTAGTCTGGTACTACCCACCCCTTTGCAAAAAGTAAAGGTATCAGCTGACGTAACCAGCAGTTACATACAATGTCTAATTGAATTCCTTTTGAAGTGATGTGGTATTTTTGTTTCACTAGACCCTTACTTTTGCGAAGGGGCTGTCACACTAGGTACTAATATCTGCATCTTTACAATGGAAACACCAGTTTTAAATTAGTTTTTAAAAGTCATACGTATAAGTTTTTTTTTGCAAGCTTTTTTTGGCTAAGACTTTTGTCCTTATTACTTGTTATTCTGTGTTCTGTACTAATCAGCTTCACAAGTGAATGTAGTTCTGCATGAATAACAATCATCCCTTTGTTTCTATCATATATAATTAAAGAACTGATCCTTCCACCATGTATAAGTCATACATACATCAATTTTCATTCAGAGGTATCCTTGATGCAAAAATTTGTGACAATGAAATTTGCTAATTTGTGGGACCTACTTAAATGTTTATGTATGCAGTGATCGTGTGCAGTTTAGGATGTCCTGTAATTTTCTGTTTTCATGTTCACAGTGGAGTGAACGAGCTGATTGGCATATTAGTGGGGCATCTCTACTATTTCCTGAAGTATCGTTACCCTGAGGAGTATGGAGGAAGGGAACTGTTACACACTCCTGAAATATTGTAAGAACAAACTTAGAAAATACTCACATGCATCATATGTCACACATTTGTGCTTAGCAATATCAACAGATTTGTGGTATGCTGTGTATAAAGTATTATTCTAATATTCTAGATATAAATATTTTCCAAGCCATCGTGGAGGAGTGTCAGCTCCACAGCCGACGTCCCGGAGATGACAACAGGCACAATTGGGGAGCTGGACAACAGCTTGGTGGACATTAACTGTAAAGTGTATTATTTTAATTTGCTACCAAGATTAACTGTTATATTTATATCTTTAGTTGGTTGCTAACAATTATTATTGACAAACACAAATTGGTTGCAACATTTCCTCATTATGTTTAAAGCAATACCAGTCATATTTGCATCCTCAAAGGCTATAATATATTAAACATTTCCTTTTGTCAACAAGAGTATGTAAACTTTATGCTTGCTGATGTAGTTTACATGGTGCTTAAAGTGTGAATACACGTACTGTTATTTTTTTTTTTGATATGTCAAGTTTAAAACCAAGCAATGAACTACCATATAACCTAAATATTTCGAGGGAGGTGCAATTTTTGCTGATTTTGCAATTTTAAGGGTTACAGCAAAAATTTATCCTTGAAATATTTAGACCTCCATATAATCTAATACATTTTGGGAGTGTTTGCAAATCCACGAAAAATTTATTTTTAGCAACATTGTTTAACCTCAAAAAATTTGCTCCTCGAAATATTTAGACTATACGGTAACTTGTTTTAACAATATAAGTAAACAATGATAGCAGGTACATTATTTTGCTGTTGCAATTCTAAGCCATTTCCCTGTGTTTCTTCTTTAGTGTGTGTGTGTTTTAATTACCTAATGAACAGCTGTGGTACACATTGTGAGTTTGTGGTTAGACTAACTACAGTGGATCCTGTTAATCAGGATGAGGACACCTGCGTAATCTGGAGACTTGGTAATGTTCCAAAATTATCTTAGCAAGTAAACTGATCACTTTGGTTGGTCATAAGGTGTCCTTAATCCTTACTTGTTTCATCTGTCACATTTCATATATACATTTGATGAAATGATTTGTTAAAATGAATTAAAAAATGAGATGAATACAAAATAGATTGACATGAACTTATAAGTGATATGATTGCCGAAAATTGTATATGAAATAAAATCCGTATTATTTTGTTGATTTCTAAAATGTCATTGTACGAGACTGTTAGTTGATCTGGAGAAGTTGAAGATCTTGGAAAGTCAATTGCATTTGTAACTTTAGGGAGCTCATTTTCACTACATTGTCATGTTCTTCACATTGTTGGTTATCTGTTGTAGCTGCTAGTGCAGTATCTGTGCTGCCTGAAGCTCTAATCTAAAATGTGTGGAGAAGCGTGATGACAAGTATGTATTAGTGTGTCCA
The DNA here is from genome assembly GCF_963678975.1 of Dysidea avara. Lineage (NCBI taxonomy): Eukaryota > Metazoa > Porifera > Demospongiae > Dictyoceratida > Dysideidae > Dysidea > Dysidea avara. The sequence goes on along the minus strand of NC_089279.1, from coordinate 29,773,032 downwards.
GGTGTTGAACTTACCAGGTTGTTAAGGGCTGTAATACTAGTCTTCATGAACTTGATAATTTCATTGTATTTGGTGATTGTATATTCATCAGTCTCCTTGTCAGCAAGATGTTGAATAACAGGGAGTAGTTGTGTTAGTGATGTGACGTCATCCCTAATGGTATTGATATCCTACAAGCGTAAGAGAATAGTAACTAACATTGTGTACACTGTACGTGTGTACGTGCACATATAGTATAGTGTGTGTATCTGTCAATATCTAACAACTCACAGCATTATTGGTTGGCTCAAAGCGTACATAGCAATCTTCATTAGACGAGTCATATTTTTCATTCTATTAATAAAACAATAGCTAATTAGACAATCATACTTCATTTAAGCTATTACTACATATTGTTAGTGTATAGATGTGTACTCACTGTGTATTTCTCTAGAGCTATGATTTCTTGGAGTGAACTGAGAACTTGTGTTTCTGCAATCAATCGTAATCTTTGAAGTTCATCTGTAGAGACAGTTGGAGCTGCTTGTGTATCCAATATAACTGCTGCTACTACTACTAAAACAATCATCATTTTCTGAATCTCCATAGTGATATTACAGTAGAAATTGATAACAAATTTTTTAAGCTAGATATTCTTGTCGCTGATTTTGCTTTTAACTAACAAGTTAAGAAATCTTAAGCTTTTATACTATTTCAACAGCATATTTTGTAATATGGTCAGAACTATATTAGAATTTGGGATCTGGTCTATAATGATATGGGGAAGTTAATAAGTTACATTTCACAGGAAGGGGAATTTTTCTAAAGGTCAATGTAAACAATTTAATTCCTACCACAATGTCAACTAACATCCTCTCTTGCTAAATATTTATTCCTTCTGGGAAAGAGAATTAGCTTTTGTGTATTTACATAAGTTCATGGAATGACTAGCAAATAGTTAAAGCCCATTGCAGCTTAACTAATGTGCAGCTTTGAACTGCAGTACTAGTATTGCACACATTGCAGGTTTATATCTGTTTTGTCAAAATTGACCACTTGAAACCATAGATGGTCTGAAAAGCAATTAGTATATAGTTGCAACACCTAACAAGACACACTTATAAAAAATAGTGCAGCATTTAAGTGATTTAATTATCCTCTATGTAGTTGAGTTGTGAGGAACAACTTGTTGGTTGTATAAATTGTGGTTTGTGGTTAGTATCAAGTTACCCTCAAATCCGGTATTAAAATCACCAACAATTTTATCACATCATTCTGATACTAGTATAGAAACTTTAATAATTTTTGAAGATTGCGCAGTGCTTAGCAGCACAATAATTCTACAAATGTAGCTCTAAAAGATGCAGCTCTGAGTATGTAGCTCTATATATCGCATCAAACTAATTCCCTTAGTAATATAATACATTGAAAGAAGAAGTGAAAATGAAGCACTGGTGAATTGAATAGTGTGTGATATGTATAATGGATTTTTGTTCACATTGGCGTTCCATAACTACAGTATATATGTAGATTATGTTTAGAGCCTGTATACTCTTCATGAAGATGGCACTTTGGTGATGTACTACTCATTGTTTTGATTATGCAAGAATAATATTGGGATGTGGTTGTAGTATTGTTTACATATATGGGGTGTGTATCTCAATTGAACGTTGTTAGTCCATAGTCCATTACCATATGTGTAAAGCAGTAGTGGTATGTAAATCATGTAAGAAACAAGATAAAGCTGTAGAGAATTAAAGTCCAGATTGTTAATACATATAATCATTCATTCAGTGTTGTCAGCTTTTTAATTTTATTGCAATTCACAGAACCCAATAGAAAACTCATTGTTAGCGAGTATTACATACCCAGCCTTGACTAGTCTATAAACATGTAGTACATAAAAGATGACAATGCTCCTATTCACAATGGTCTCTATAATAGTCTGCAATACATACATTATACAGTTGTACTAAGAGATACAGCAGGTAACATCTGTCATTGCTTGCTTTGTAGAACATACTACAGTGTTGGTCATTTGGAAACTTCAAAAATTGTTGTGTCTGAACTGTAACTTATGAAGGTCAGTTGTATAGGGAATCCCCTAAAACTGATCTGGTTTTCCCTACCAAAGAAGGAGTGTCCCCACTGTACAGCCCCTCCCCTTTTGTCATTTGTATATTCTGTGAAAGAATATACCTCTAAAACGTATTGGTAGTATCCCTATTAGTGAGGGAAAATCCTCTATAGTTTCAACGATTTGTTATGTAGTTCTGTTGATCCTTTGAGACTAGTATATGGTATATAAGTAACACTGCTTGTTTGCTCCATGGCAATTTCATTATTTGTCCTTAGCAGGAAGATCTTCACAGTAGTTGTAGTAGATTCTATCCTTCCATTGTGTGCCGTATATAGCCTAAATATTTCAAGGGAGAAAAATTTTTGCGGTTGAGCAATGTTACCTAATTTAAATTATTTTTTGCTGATTTGCAAACAATCCCAAAATATATCAGACTACATGTAGACCTCTTGTATAGCTACATATAAAACAGACTGGTACACTGTATAATGCTATAGTTTTCATGAGTAATTTTGTCCTTAACTGGATGATAGCCATGATAAAAAAATTCACAGTATCAATGATACTTGCAAAAGATACTGTCCTCCTGCATACATGTAAATTGTAACTGTCAACTGGTAAAGCAAATGGGCAATACCATGCAACAGTGATACTATCTCCACAACATTCAACCTATAGCCCTCTTCTCAAACAAGTATCGATTAAAATAAACTGCTTTTAATTAATAAGTGATACAAGTGCGAAAAGTATAGCTACACAGAAAAAATTATTATGTTGTATACTAATTAAGTTAAATTTTAATACATATTACTAAGATGCCAGTCATATTCTACAAGACTGTTAGTTGACTGGAAGATGTTCAAGATCTCTAAAGGTCAATTCCACTTGCAACTTGAGCATACTCAGCTTCACAAATTTATCGAGATTTTCATATCGTTGATTTTCTGTTGTAGCTGCTGGTACAGTATCCTTACTGTCCAATGCTCTAATCTAGAGTGTGTGGAGAAGTGTGATCAATATTTTTAGTGTGTCTCTGTGTTGAACTTACCAGATTGTTAAGGGCTGAAATACTGCTCTCCATGAATTTGATCATTTCACTGTATTTAGTAATGATATATTCATCAGTCTCATTGTTAGCAAGATGTTGAATAACAGGGAGTAGTTGTGTTAGTGATGTGACATCATCCCTGATGGCATTGATATCCTAAAAGTGTAAGAGAACAGTAACATTATTGTGTATCTTGTTTGTGTGTGTGTATCCATGCATGTCTGAGACTGTATGTAGATGTTATCTATGTACAAGAGATTCTCAACTTACAACTTCACACATTGTGTTGTAGCGTTCGTAGCAGATTTGGTGAAACAAGTCATATGTTTCATTCTATAAAAAACAATACAAACACAATAATAATTGTCATAATTATTACCTTAAACTATAACTAGTGTTTGTACATAGATGTGTGTAGCTACCTACGTACTTTAGCCAACTGCAGACGTGTAATTTGTTGCAGTATTTTGTAAACCTGCAATTTTGCATTTTCAAGTAGTCCACTGATGTCAGAGGTAGGAATTGTTGTTTTCTGTTCAGTTGAATCACTGTTAACAGGAACTGCTTGACCTCCCATCACAAGCACCAAAGCTACAAATCCTATAATGATATTGATCCTAATCATTTTCAGCTCCTTGATAACAGATCTTTTTAGTTAGATGTTCTCAACTCTGGTTTGCTCTCAACTGAAATGTTCAGGTATCTGCATTCTTTTATACTCTTTCAATAGTGTATTTTGCAACATGATCGGAACTATGTTGAAATTTGGGATCTGGTACGTGGGAAACATGATTGGCTGCATTCCAGTCCTATCACAAGAAGGGGATTTTTCTAAACAGCAATGTAAATATCAGTATATATTTTTAAAATTATTAATTCCACCATTTTAGTATCCACATCCTCTGTTGCTAAATACTAATTCCTCCTGGGAAAATGAATTTGTTAATTCAATTCCATGAATTGACCACTCAATTCCAACTTAAGTCAGGAAGGACTCAGGAGGAATATTTCCATCAACAGTAACAAGATAATTTCATCGGTTTATATAGCTACTTGGCTGAACACAACATGCACCGATATTTTTTTAGGGATTCCCCATACAAAACACACAAGCTGCAAAGTGGGAGGGGCTGCAGCAGAGACACTGACTTTTTTTAGGGTATATTCCCTTGTTTACAGCCTTCATATTGACATTTCTGCAAATTTAATTAAGGTAATTATCTGAACAATACAATTAAATGCTATCCCAATAGGGACCTGTGAGAAGGCTAAAGGGAGTCAGAAACATGTTACTGAGACGTTGCAGAATGCAGAAAAAAATCCCAGACCCAGTGGTGACTTGATCCCCCACAACATGCAATCTAAGCATGCGCCAGAGGAGCCACAACAGCTGGGATCTGTGATCTTCAATAGGGTAGTTGATTCTTGCAATTGGATGTACGTAGCTCAGATAGAATACTTTTTGTTATAGACTGTTTTTGGTACTTTTGGATAGTATAGGTTCAGTAAATATTGACGATTTAAAATCATGCAGGTCTTCATATCAGCATTTGCATGGTCGTATAATAGGTATACCCATTACCTATTACAATGTACCATCACTTATCATCTATCTCATAAAAAATACCACCTCATTGTAGTGACCACATCTTAGCAGGTCCCAAACATAACAATTGACCCACACACACACACATACACACACACACACACACACACACACACACACATAATTACTTTTATATATATGTATACTTTGGAACCAAGAACAGGCGTTACTGGAATTAATAAGGTGTCCAAATTTCAAGCATTGTATTGATGTCTTTGTCATTATGTTTAAATTTATACTCTCATGCTAGTTCAAAATTAGTCAGTTACGTATATATATATATATAAGAAATTACATAAGATTCTGGTACAACTTCGAATTCTATAGTCTCTTGTTCAGAAAGTATGTCATATTAACATCTTCACACATACCATGTGCTTCTCTTTCTTTATTGGTTAATAGAACTGAAAATTATTAATATATTTTATGTGCACTCCTCCAGAGGAATGTTTGCTTTGTCATTATGGGACCCAAGTAGTTTTGACATATGTATGCGTTTTTGCTGATAATAGAGATACATGTGAAGGCTGGGTGTATATAAGGGGAAATCCATTAGGACAGGCTCCAGTGTCCTGGGTTTCCCCTGCCAGTAGAGGAGTGTCCCAATGCTGAGCCCCTCCTCTCTTTCTTTGCAAAGAAAAATCCCTAAAGGAGATCTTATTGTTTAGGTGTTTCCCTAACCAGTGAAGGGGAATTTATTTTTCAATTTTGTCTTCGTAGTTGTTGATGGAGTCACTGATATTGAGTGTCATGTATGTGTGGTGTCAACTTAATGCTGATGTCATTGTGTCATTCTGGTTTGGAATGAGATTTAAGGTACTGCAAAAATGTTGTATTATACTTACATTGTTGTGCTGTACTGGAACCCCTAAAGGGGAACATCTTGATTATCAGGATACTTGTATACAATAATAAGTTGTCCCATTTGTATAAAACTGTACATTTACATTTGTTTGTATCTCTAAGATTAAGATATTTCTCCAATAAGAATACATTCAGGTTGATGTTTGGGATAGAGATATTGTAAGAATTACTTGTAAATTTACATTGATTTTGTGTAGGCATATGATCAAAAAATAAATTTTCAATGGCTGAGAGTAGGACAAATACAAACATTGCACTGGCTATTAAGACTGTCTTAACATGTCGGGTTACTATTTCAGGCAATGTATCTACCATGGGTGTTTGCTGGATTGAATTTCATCTTGCAAGGAGGGTAAGTACTTGATTTGTTTGTGTGGGGGAATTGTTGTTCCATAGTGCTTACTAGTCTGGTGTTGCCCGCCCCTTCGCAAGAAGTAAGGGTCTGGTGAAATACAAATACTAAATAATTTATAACGTTCAAATTCAGCGGTACCAAATTGATGTGTGCCAATAACGTTCACACACAGATCACCTTGGTAATGCAATTCTTTTGTTTGATCGAGTTGAAGGACAATCAGTTGACATACCCAGTAGTTACATACATTGTCTAATTGAATTCCTTTTGAAGTGATATAGTGTTTGTATTTCACCAGACCCTTACCTTTTACAAAGGGGCGGGTGGTGTCAGACTAGGTACTAACATCTACATCTTTACAACGGATGCTTTAGAAACACAAGTTTTAAATCAATTTCTAAAAGTCATATATGTATAAGATTTTTTTGTAACCAAAAGAGACCAAGCCTTGTTTGGCTAAGACTTTTCTCTTAAATACAAATTAAGAGTCATTTGTTATTCTGTGTTCTGTACTAATCAGCTTTACAGCTGAATGTAGTTCTGCATGAATAACAATCATCCCTTTCTTTCTATCATACTTTCTACTATATAATTAAAGTACTGATCCTTCCACCATGTATAAGGCATACATACATCAATTTTTATTCAGAGGTGTCCTTGATGTAAAAATTTGTGACAATGAAAATTGCTAATTTGGTACCTACTTAAATGTTTATGTATGTAGTGGTTGTGTGCAGTTTAGGATGTCCTGTAATTTTCTATTTTCATGTACACAGTGGAGTGAACGAGTTGATTGGCATATTAGTGGGGCATCTCTACTACTTTCTGAAGTATTGTTACCCTGAGGAGTATGGAGGAAGGGAACTGTTACACACTCCTGAAATATTGTAAGAATAAACTTAGAAAATACTCACATGCATCATATGTCACACATTTGTGCTTAGCAATATCAACAGATTTGTGGTATGCTGTGTATAAAGTATTATTCTATTCTAGGTATAAATATTTTCCAAACTGTCGTGGAGGAGTGTCAGGATTCGGTGCTCCACAGCCGACCGCTCGCAGATATCCGGGAGATGACAATAGACACAATTGGGGAGCTGGACAACAGCTTGGTGGACATTAACTGTAAAATGTATTATTTTAATTTGCTACCAAGATTAACTGTTATATTTAGTTTAGTTGGTCGCTAACAATAATTATCATTGACAAACACAAATTGGTTGCAAAATTTCCTCATTATGTTTAAAGCAATACCACTCATATTTGCATCCTCAGAGGCTATAATATAAACATTTCCTTTTGTCAACAAGAGTATGTAAACTTTATGCTTACTGATGTAGTTGACATGGTGCTTAAAGTGTGAATACACCTACTGTTATTTTTTTTGTGATATGTTAAGTTTAAAACCAAGGCAATAAACTACCATATTATACCCTAAGGGGGAGAATTTTTTGCTGATTTCGCAGTTTTAAGGGTTACCGGCGAAAATTTTATCCTTGAAATATTTAGACCTCCTAATACATTTTGGGAGTGTATACAAATCTGCGAAATTTTATTTTTAGTAACATTGTTCACCCTCAAAAAATTTGCCCCTCGAAATATTTATGCTATACAGTACCTTGTTTTAACAATATAAGTAAACAATGATAGCAGGTACATTATTTTGCTGTTGCAATTCTAAGCCATTTACCTGTTACAGTAGTTCTTTAGTGTGTGTGTGTTTTTAATTGCTGTGATACTTATTGTGAGTTTGTGGTTAGACTACAGTAGATCCTGTTAATCAGGATGAGGACACCTGTATAATCTGGACACTTAGCATTGTTCCCAAATTATCTTAGCATGTGAACTGATTACTTTGGTTGGTCATAAGGTGTCCTTACTCCTCACTTGTTTCATCTGTCACATTTCATATATACATTTGATTAAGTGATTTGTTAAAATGAATTTTAAAAATGAGATGAATACAAATAGATTGACATGAACTTATAAGTGATATGATTGCCGAAAATTGTACATGAAATATAATGTGTATTATTTTGTCGATTTCTAAAATGTCATTGTACGGGACTGTTAGTTGATCTGGAGAAGTTGAAGATCTTGGAAAGTCAATTGCATTTGTAACTTGAGGGAACTCATTTTCACTACTTTGTTATGTTCTTCACATTGTTGGTTATCTGTTGTAGCTGCTAGTGCAGTATCTGTGCTGCCTGAAGCTCTAATCTAAAATGTGTGGAGAAGCGTGATAACAAGTATGTATTAGTGTGTACAGGTGTTGAACTTACCAGGTTGTTAAGGGCTGTAATACTAGTCTTCATGAACTTGATAATTTCATTGTATTTGGTGATGATATATTCATCAGTCTCCTTGTCAGCAAGGTGTTGAATGACAGGGAGTAGTTGTGTTAGTGATGTGACGTCATCCCTGATGGTATTGATATCCTACAAGTGTAAGAGAATAGTAACCTTATTGTGTACACGGTACGTGCACATATGTGTGTGTGCATCTGTCAACTCACAGCATTATTGGTTGGCTCAAAGCGTACATAGCAATCTTTATTAGGCGAATCATATTTTTCATTCTATTAATAAAACAATAGCTAATTAGATAATCATACTTCATTTAAGCTATTACTACGTATTGTTAGTGTATAGATGTGTACTCACTGTGTATTTCTCTAGAGCTATGATTTCTTGAAGTGAACTGAGAACTTGTGTTTCTGCAATTAATCGTAATCTTTGAAGTTCATCTGTAGAGACAGTTGGAGCTGCTTGTGTATCCAATATAACTGCTGCTACTACTACCAAAACAATCATCATTTTCTGAATCTCCATAGTGATATTACAGTAGAAATTGATAACAATTTTTTTTAGCTAGATATTCTTGTGCCGATTTTGCTTTTAACTAACAAGTTAAGAAATCTGAAGATTTTATACTATTTCACAGTGTATGGTCAGAACTATATTAGAATTTGGGATCTGGTCTATAATGATATGGGGAAATTAATAAGTTACATTTCACAGGAAGGGGAATATTTCTAAAGGTCAATGTAAACAATTTAATTCCTACCACTGTGACAATGTCAACTAACATCTTCTCTTACTAAATATTTATCCCCTCTTGCTAAATATTTATTCCTTCCGGGAAAGAGAATTAGCTTTTGTGTATTTACATAAATTCATTAAATGACTAGCAAATAGTTAAAGACCATTGCAGCTTAACTAATGTGCAGATTTGAATTGCAGTATTGTGCACATTGCAGGTTTATATCTGTTTTGTCAAAATTTACCACTTGAAACCATAGATGGTCTGTAAAGCAATTAATAATAATATAGTTGACCTAACAAGACACACTTGTAAAAAATAGTGCAGCATTTAAGTAATTAAATTATCCTCTACGCAGTTGAGTTGTGAGGAACAACTTGTTGATTTGTATAAATTGTGGTTTGTGGTTAGTATCAAGTTACCCTCAAATCTGGTATTAAAATCACCAACAATTTTATCACATCATTCTGATACTAGTATAGGAACTTTAATAATTTTTGAACTATTACTAGATTGCGCTTGCTTAGCAGTACGATAATTCTACAGTGTACTTCTATCACTTGTGCAGCATCATCTTGTGTTAGTATAATGATGTTCCTCTAATCAGCACAATTAAAGCATTAGACCATATTAATTTAAGGGATGAAAATATTGGAAGATTTTGTGTTAGATTATGTGTCCTACAAACTCTACAATAAGATCACAATAAAAGATTATGGTATTTTGAGCATGCAGCTCTATATATCGCATCAAAATAATTCCCTTAGTAATATAATGCATTAAGGAAGAAGTGAAAATGAAGCACTGGTGAATTGAACTGTGTGCGATATGTATAATGGATTTTAGTTCACATTGACATTCCATAACTACAGTATCAGGCTATATAGATCTTCATGTTTGGAGCCTGTATACTACTCATTGTTTTGATTATGTAAGAATAATATTGGGATGTGGTTGTAGTATTGTTTACATATGGGGTGTGTACAATCTATGATCTCAATTGATCATTGTTAGCCCATTACCATAATTATGTGTAAAGCAGTTAGTGGTATGTAAAGCATGTAAGAAACAAAGTAAAGCTGTAGAGAATTAAAGTCCAGATTGTTACTACATATAATCATCCATTCAGTGTTGTCAGCATTTAATTTTATTGCGATTCGCAGAACCCAGTAGCAAACTCATTATTAGCGAGTATTACATATCCTTGACTAGTCTATAAACATGTAGTACAAGATGGCAATCAGCGGTGGAGGAAGTAGTTGATATGAGGGGGGCTGGGCTGACCCAGACTTATTTCTATAGTTTAGTAAGGTGAGACCAAACAAAAAAAAAAGGTCGCAACCAACTGACAAGAGCTTTCCACCTCACCAGCTACCATTTCTAGCTGATAAACTACATAAAAATCCTTTCATAGCTCGCTACACACTGACTACTTTATTAGAGTGACTGCTCTATTAGAATATCTCGATCTTTATCACGGTTTTCAGCCCCACTCCAAGAAAGATAATTTCAGTGTGATATCATTCTGAGGCCCCCCCTTTCCGCCGCCTATGATGGCAATGCTCCTACCCACAATGGTCTCTATAATTAGGCATTCCAGACTGATTTTTTAAAATTTTGGAAAAACGGGCTTTTTATATGCTCAATAGATAGAGTATTGATTGCCGATCTCAGAAACATATAGTTTGTTGGGTTGGAATTAGCTACTTTGGCATGCACAGTGCTTAAAAACTGAAAAAAGGTACATTTTTTCTCCAGGGCTCCCCATACATTTTACAGGGGAAGATGGCACAATTGAATCAGGAAGCCATTTAGCAATCTGGACTATCTTGAAACTGCAGTTGCTTCTAGCTCCAAGTTTGTACATGTAATGAGAGTAACTTCAGGTCTTATTGGATCTCAGCGATCTTTGTATGCTTTGTGGTGAGCAAATATGTTTCACCTACTGCACACTTCTCAATACAATGGTGTATGCCCATAGGCAAGTGGCTATCTCAAGTTGGTGAAAACATCAAGTTAACAACTTATAAAGGTAAACAACTAAAGTGGAGGTGCCACAATGATGCAACAATACTTAAGGTGGAGTTGTGGTTTCAATTATGGCATTGTTATGCCGACTTTGAAGTGGTTTATACTTTTGAGCTGATGACACAACCATCAGAAAATTGCTCTGGAGCTGAAAATCGCTAACCCGAGAGAAGTAACTACGCACTTTAAAGAAAGCACCAGTGACTACCTTCCACCCGACCGTACGTTTTTTAAGTTTTAAAGTATTCTACATACATTACAAGGCTTGAAAAGATTACAAAACAACACAAAACTTACTTATATGTAACGCGCACGATAAAACTAAGATTTTCATGATGATCAGCGTGTGGACAAACCCCACAGCGATTTTCACCCTCATTGGAGCTCGGACGACGGAGCAATCCCAAGTTCAACACGAGTTGTCATTTTGTGCAAGGGTTCTATTGGGGAATATAGGGAGAATTTTTTTATTAAAAAATCTCGGATACTGGAATGCCTACTATAATATTCTGCAATACATACATTATACAGTTGTACTATGAGATGGGTAACATCTGTCATTGTTAACATACTACAATGTTGGTTGCTTGGGAACTTCAAAAATTGTTGTGTCTGAACTGTAACTAATGGAGGTCTGTTGTATCCAAAGAGAATCCCCTAAAACTGACTGGTCTGGTTTTCCCTACCAAAGAAGGAGTGCCCCCACTGTACAGCCCCTCCCTTTTTGTCATTTGTATATTCTGTGAAAGAATATACCTCTGAAGCATATTGGTAGTATCCCTATTAATGAAGGAGAATCCTCTATAGTTTCAATGATTTATTATGTAGTTCTGTTGATCCTTTGAGATTAGTATATGCTATAAAATGTAACACTGCTTGTTTGCTACATGGCGATTTATGATTTGTTCTTAACAGGAAGATCGTCACAGTAGTTGCAGTAGATTCTGTCCTTCCATTGTGTGGTAATGACACCATAATTATATCCGAGGGAAAAAAAATTTTTTGAGGTTGAGCGATGTTACCTAATTTGAATTTTTTTTGCTGATTTGCAAACATATATTAGACTATGTAGACCTCTTGTATAGCTACATATAAAACAGACTGGTACACTGTATAATGCTATAGTTTTCATGAGTAATTTTGTCCTTAACAGGATGATAGCCATGATAAAAAAATTCACAGTATCAATCATGCTTGCAAAAGATACAGTCCTCCTCCAAAGACATTTTTAAAAGTATATTGTGTTTATGTAGTCATGTATACATGTAAATTGTAACTGTCAACTGGTAAAGCAAATGATCAATACCATACAACAGTGATACTATCTCCACAATACTCAACCTATAGCCCTCTTCTCAAACAATTATCGATTAAAATAAACTGCCTTTAATTAATAAGTGCCAAAAGTGTAGCTACACAGAAACAAATTAAAATGTCATATACTCTTGGTATTACTGAGCTGCCAGTTATATTCTACAAGACTGTTAGTTGATTGGAAAAAAGATCTCTGAAGGTCAATTCCACTTGCAACTTGAGCATACTCAGCTTCACAAATTTATCAAGGTTTTCATATAGTTGATTTTCTGTTGTAGCTGCTGGTGCAGTATCCTTTCTATCCAATGCTCTAATCTAGAGTGTGTGGAGAAGTGTGATCAATATTTTTAGTGTGTCTCTGTGTTGAACTTACCAGATTGTTAAGGGCTGAAATACTGCTCTCCATGAATTTAATCATTTCACTGTATTTAGTAATGATATATTCATCAGTCTCATTGTTAGCAAGACGTTGAATAACAGGGAGTAGTTGTGTTAGTGATGTGACATCATCCCTGATGGTATTGATATCCCACAAGTGTAAGAGAACAGCAACATTATTGTGTATCTTGTTTGTGTGTGTGTGTTCATGCATGTCTGTGACTGTATGTAGATGTTATGTGTGTACAAGAGATTTTTAACTTACAACTCCACACATTGTGTTGTAGCGTATGTAGCAGATTTGGTGAAATAAGTCATATGTTTCATTCTACAAAAACAATACAAACACAATGATAATATACTTATAATTATTACCTTAAACTATAACTAGTGTTTGTACGTAGATGTGTGTAGATACCTACATACTTTGACCAACTCCAGACGTGTGATTTGTTGCAGTATTTTGTAAACCTGCAGTTTTGCATTTTCACGTAGTCCACTGATGTCAGAGGTAGGAATTGTTTTCTGTTCAGTTGAATCAGGAACTGCTTGACCTCCCATCACAAGCACCGAAGCTACAAATCCTATAATGATATTGATCCTAATCATTTTCAGGTCTCTTCTGTTTGATAACAGATCTTTTCAGTTAGATGTTCTCAACTCTGATTTGCTTTCAACTGAAATGTTCAGGTAGCTATCTGCAGTTCTTTTATACTCTTTCAACTGTGCATTTTGATTGCAACATGATCGGGACTATGTCTAGTATGTGGGAAGCATGGTTGGTTGCATTCCAGTCCTATTACAAGAAGGGGATTTTTCTAAACAGCAATGTAAACATCAGTATATTTTTTTTTAAATTATTAATTCCGTCATTTTAGTATCCACATCCTCTGTTGATAAATACTAATTCCTTCTGGGAAAATGAATTTGTTAATTCAATTCCATGAATTAACCACTCAATTCTAACTTAAGTCAGGAAGAACTTAATTGTTCCATCTTTTTAAAATGTTAGTTCAAAATTAGGCAGTCACATGTACTAAGAAATTGTAAGATTCTGATACAACTTCTAGTCTCTTGTTCATAAAATACGTCATAACATCTTCATGTGCTTCTTTTTAGTTAGTGGCTAAATAGAACTGAAAATTACTATTATATTTTTTTATGTGCACTCCTCCAGAGGAATGTTTTGCCTTGTCATATGGAACCCAAGTAGTTTGACCTGTGATTTTTTGCTGATAATAGAGATACATGTGAAGGCCGGGTGGATATAGGGGAAACCCATTAGGACAGGTTCCAGTGTCCCAGGTTTTCCCTGCCAGTAGAGGAGTGTCCCAATGCTGAGCCCCTTCTCTCTTTCTTTGCAAAGAAAAATCCCTAAAGAGGATCTCATTGTTTAGGTGTTTCCCTAACCAGTGAAAGGTAATTTATTTTTTCCATTTTGTTTGTGTAGTTGTTGATGGAGTAGCTGATTTTGAGCGTCATGTATATGTGGTGTCAACTTAATACTGATTTCATTGTGTCATTCTGGTTTGGAATGAGATTTAAGGTACTGCAAAATGTTGTATTATGAGATTGTGTAATAATTACATTGTTGTGCTGTACTTGAACCCCTAAAGGGGAACATCTTGATTATCAGATACTTGTGTACAATAATTTGGTGTCTCATTTGCATACAACTGTACATTTGTTTGCATCTCTAAAATCAAGATATTTCTCCAATAAGAATACAATCAGGTTGGTGTTTGGGATAGAGATATTGTAAGAATTACTCTGTGTAAAATTTACATAGATTGTGTGTAGGCATATGATTCAAAAATAAAATTTCAATGGCTAAGAGTAGGACAAATACAAACACTGCACTGTTTAATAAGACGGTATTAACATGTTGGGTTACTATTTCAGGCAATGCATTTACCATGGGTGTTTGCTGGATTGGATTTCATCTTACAAGGAGGGTAAGTACCTTGATTTGTGTGGGGGAATTGTTGTTATTTTAATCAGCTGTTAAGTTAAGAGACTACTTGCAGATGCTTGAATTTTCTTCCATGGTACCGTATAGCCTAAATATTTTAAGGGGCAAATTTTTTGAGGTTGAGCAATCTTGCTAAAAAAATTTTCACAGATTTGCAAACACTCCCAAAATGTATTAAACTATATGGAGATTAAATATTTCAAGGATAAAATTTTCACTAGCCATGGTAACTCCCAAAATCACTGTCTAAATCAGTAAAAAATTTCACCCGTCAAAATATTTAGGCTATACAGTACTTACTAGTGTGGCACCGCCCACCCCTTTACAAAAAAGTAAGGGTCTGGTGAAATACAGATACTAAATCATTTCTAACACTCAAATTCAGTAGTTCAAATTGATGTGTGCCAATAACATTCACACACAGATCACCTTGGCAATGCAATTCTTTTGTTCAAATTGAAGGACAATCAGCTGACGTACCCAGCAGTTACATACACTGTCTAATTGGATTCCTTTTGAAGTGATGTGGTATTTTTGTTTCACCAAACCCTTACTTTTGCAAAGAGGCTGCCAGACTAAGTACTAACATCTGCATCTTTACAATGGATGTTTTAGAAACACGAGTTTTAAATCAATTTTTAAAAATCATACGTATAAGGTGTTTTTTTTTGTTTATTTGTTTGTTGTTTTTTTTGTAATTTTTTTTGGAGTCATGTGTTATTCTGTGTTCTGTACTAATCAGCTTCACAGCTGAATGTAGTTCTGCATGAATAACAATCATCCCTTTGTTTCTATCATACTTTCTGCTGTAAAATTAAAGAACTGATCCTTCCACCATGTATAAGTCATACATATATCAATTTTTATTCAGAGGTGTCCTTGATGCAAAAATTTGTGACAATGAAAATTGCTAATTTGTGGGACCTACTTAAATGTTTATGTACGTAGTGATTGTGTGCAGTTTAGGATGTCCTGTAATTTTCTATTTTCATGTCCACAGTGGAGTGAACAAGCTGATTGGCATATTAGTGGGGCATCTCTACTACTTCCTGAAGTATCGTTACCCTGAGGAATATGGAGGAAGGGAACTGTTACACACTCCTGAAATATTGTAAGAACAAACTTAGAAAATACTCACATACATCATATATCAGACATTTGTGCTTAGCAAAATCAACAGTTTTGTGGTATGCTGTGGATAAAGTGTTATTCTATTACTCTAGGTATAAATATTTTCCAAGCCGTCGTGGAGGAGTGTCAGGATTCGGTGCTCCACAGCCGACTGCTCACAAATGTCTGGGAGATGACAATAGACATAATTGGGGAGCTGGACAACAGTTTGGTGGACATTAACTGTAAAATGTATTGTTTTAATTTGCTACCAAGATTAACTGTTATATTTATATCTAATCAAAAACAGCCAAACTGTAAAAAAAGGTGCGGCCCCCCAATAGGCCATGGTGAAAAAAGATGTGAAATCCAAGGTGGTGGCCAAGAAATGGCTGTGATGGTAGGTTAATGGTTAAATTTTAATAACGACAATTCAGGTGAATTTTGTGCCGCTTGGTCTTGGCACCAAATTCACCTGAAATGTCGTTATTAAAATTTAACCATTAACCTACCATCACAGCCATTTCTTGGCCGCCACCTTGGATTTCACATCTTTTTTCACCATGGCCTATTGGGGGGCCGCACCTTTTTTTACAGCTTGGCTGTTTTTGATTAGATATCACTTCTTTTTGTATTTGTATACTGCAAAGCCGGCCTATGGCTAGCTTTGTGGCTTTTTTAACCCATGTGTTTTTTTCTTTATCACAGGAAGAAGAAAAGAACTTAAAGAAGATTAATTTTGTAATACTTCACTTATTTTTAATTTTATTAGTAATTATACAAATTATATACATATATTTATTACATGCCTATTATTCCCCACAGGATATTTTTTTGCAGCTGATCTCTCTACTCAGTGACTTGCAATTTAGCTGAACTATATACAGGATGGTTTCTTTGTAGCTGAACTCTCTACAAGGTGACCTCTTCTAGCTGGTCTCTCTACAGGGTGATTTGTTTGCAGCTAAACTCTCTACATGGTGGTTTCTTTGTAGCTGAACTCTCTAAATGATGGTTTCTTTGTAGCTGAACTCTCTATAAGGTGACTTCGTCTAGCTGAACTCTCTACAGGGTGATTTTTTTGTAGCTGAACTCTCTACAGGGTGATTTGTTTGCAGCTGAACTCTCTACATGATGGTTTCTTTGTAGCTGAACTCTCTACAAGGTGACTTCGTCCAGCTGATCTCTCTACGGGGTGATTTGCTTCTAGCTGAACTATCTACAGGTGATTTGTTTGCAGCTAAACTCTCTACATGGTGGTTTCTTTGTAGCTGAACTCCCTACATGATGGTTTCTTTGTAGCTGAACTCTCTACAAGGTAACTTCTTCTCTACAGGGTGATTTGTTGTAGTTGAATTCTCTACAAGGTGGTTTGTTTGAGGCTGAACTCTCTACATGGCGGTTTCTTTGTAGCTGAACTCTCTACAGAGTGATTTGTTTGCAGCTGAACTCTCTACATGATGGTTTCTTTGTAACTGAACACTCTACAAGGTGACTTCTTCTAGCTGATCTTTCTACAGGGTGAATTGTTTGTAGCTGAACTATCTACAAGGTAACTTCTTCTAGCTGATCTCTCTACAGGGTGATTTGTTTGTAACTGAACTCTCTACATGATGGTTTCTTTGTAGCTGAACTCTCTACAAGGTGACTTCTTCTAGCTGATCCCTCTACAGGGGGATTTATTTGTAGCTGAACTCTCTACAAGTGATTTATTTGCAGCTGAACTTTTTATGTGGTGGTTTCTTTGTAGCTGAACTCTCTACAAGGTGACCTCTTCTAGCTGATCTCTCTACAGAGTGATTTGTTTCTAGCTGAACTCTCTACAGGTGATTTTTTGCAGCTAAACACTCTACATGGTGGTTTCTTTGTAGCCGAACTCTGTACATGATGGTTTCTTTGTAGCTGAACTCTTTACAAGGTGACTTCTTCTAGCTGATCTTTCTACTGGGTGATTTGTTTGCAGATGAACTCTCTACATGGTGGTTTCTTTGTTGCTGAACTCTCTACAGGTGAATTCTTCTACCTGTCTACCTGATCTCTCTACAGGGTAATTTGTTTGTAACTGAACTCTGTACAAGGTGCATTTTTGTGGGTGATCTCACTGCAGGTTGATTTGTTTGTAGCTGAACTCACTAAAGGGTGATTTGCTTGTAGCTGAACTCCTTGCATTGTGTCTAGTTTCTAGCTGATCTCTCTACAGGGTGATTTGTTTGTAGCTGATCTCTCTACAAGTTGATTTGTGTGTAGCTGGTCTTTCTACAGGTTGATTTGTTTGTAGCCGATCTCTCTACAGGGTAATTTGTTTGTAGCTGAACTCTGTACAAGGTGCTTTTTTGTAGGTGATCTCACTGCAGGTTGATTTGTTTGTAGCTGAACTGCTTACATTGTGTCTAGTTTCTAGCTGATCTCTCTACAGGGTGATTTGTTTGTAGCTAATCTCTCTACAAGTTGATTTAAGTATAGCTGATCTCTCTGCAGGTTGATTAATTTGTAGCCGATCTCTCTACAGGGTAATTTGTTTGTAGCTGAACTGTCTATAAGGTGATTTGTTTGTAGCTGATCTCTCTGCAGGTTGATTTGTTATAGCTGAACTCTCTACAGGCTGATTTACTTGTAGCTGAACTCCTTACATTGTGTCTAGTTTCTAGCTGATCTCTCTACAGGTTGATTTGTTTGTAGCTGATCTCTCTACAGGGTAATTTGTTTGTAGCTTAACTCTCTATAAGGTGATTTGTTTGCAGCTGAACTCTCTACATGGTGGTTTCTTTGTTGCTGAACTCTCTACAGGGTGTTTTGCTTGTAGCTGAACTCTCTGCAGGGTGATTTGTTTCTAGCTTATCTCTCTACAGGTTGATTTGTGTGTAACTGGTCTCTCTACAAGCTGATTTGTTTGTAGCTGATCTCTCTGCAGGTTGATTTGTTTGTAGCTGATCTCTCTACAAGTTGGTTTGTTTGTTGCTGATCACTCTAAAAGTTGATTTGTTTGTAGCTGACCTCGCTTCAGGATGATTTGTTTCTCTCTACAGGGTGATTTTTTGTAGCTGACCTCTCTTCAGGGTGATTTGTTTCTAACTGATTGCTCTACAGGTTGATTTGTTTGTAGATGAACTCTCTACAAGGTAATTTGCTTGTAGCTGAACTCCTTACATTGTGTCTAGTTTGTAGCTGATCTCTCTACAGGGTGATTTGTTTGTAGCTGATCTCTATACAAGTTGATTTGTGTGTAGCTGATCTCTCTGCAGGGTGATTTGTTTGTAGCCGATCTCTCTACAAGGTAATTTGTTTGTAGCTGAACTATCTATAAGGTGATTTGTTTGTAGCCGATCTCTCTACAGGGTGATTTGTTTCTAGCTTATCTCTCTACAGGTTGATTTGTGTGTAACTAATCTCTCTACAAGCTGATTTGTTTGTAGCTGATCTCTCTGCAGGTTGATTTGTTTCTAGATGATCTCTCTACAGGTTGATTTGTTTGTTGCTGATCGCTCTAAAGGTTGATTTGTTTGTAGCTGAACTCTCTGCAAAGTGTTTTGTTTGTAGTTGATCTCTCTACAAGATGATTTTTTGTAGCTGACCTCTGTTCAGGGTGATTTGTTTCTAGCTGATATCTCTACAGGGTGATTTTTTGTAGCTGACCTCTCTTCAGGGTGATTTGTTTCTAGCTGATCGCTCTACAGGTTGGTTTGTTTGTAGCTGAACTCTCTACAGGGTGATTTGCTTGTAGCTGAACTCCTTACATTGTGTCTAGTTTCTAGCTGATCTCTCTACAGGGTGATTTGTTTGTAGCTGATCTCTCTACAAGTTGATTTGTGTGTAGCTGATCTCTCTGCAGGTTGATTTGTTTGTAGCCGATCTCTCTACAGGGTAATTTGTTTGTAGCTGAACTGTCTATAAGGTGAATTGTTTGTAGCTGATCTCTCTGCAGGTTGATTTGTTTTAGCTGAACTCTCTACAGGGTGATTGCTTGTAGCTGAACTCCTTACATTGTGTCTAGTTTCTAGTTGATGTCTCTACAGGGTGATTTTTTGTAGCTGAACTCTCTACAGGGTGATTTGTTTCTAGCTGATCTCTCTACAGGTAGATTTGTGTTGATTTGTTCATTGCTGATCGCTCTAAAGGTAATTGATTTGTTGCAGTTGAACACCCTGCAAAGTGTTTTGTTTGTAGCTGATCACTCTAAAGGGTAATTTGTTTGTAGCTGAACTCTCTCCACAGTGACTTGTGTGTAGCTGAATTCTGTGTAACTGAATTCTCTAGAGAGTGACTTAATTATAGCTGAATTCTCTACACAGTGCATGACTTGTTTATAGCTGAACTTTCTTCAGTGTGACTTGTAATGTTCTGAATCTCTATAGTGGTATATTTGCTTAACTCTCCACATGGTGACTGTCTTCTTGCTGAACTGTCTATAAGATTAACTATTTGCAGCTGAACTCCCTACAGAATAACTTGTGATGTAATAAAATTCTATAATGGAGTAAATAAATTAGCCGAATGCTCTATTAGGGTGACTGTTCTATTAGAGTATCTCGATCTCGCATTTGCTACACGGAGTTGGCTTTCGAATCATAACTTAGTGGTTTGTAATCCGATTCTTCTGTACTACTGCAAGGACTTTCTATGAAGATTATTCCAGCTATACACCGATTTTTAGCTCATTGCTCTAAGCGGTTTGCCTAGTAGGCGTGAAAGCTAATACTTTTTTATTCATAAAAATCGATCGCGTAATTGTGACACAGGTTGGGTTTTGTATCATATCTCCGTGGTCTTTATCTCGATTCCTTTCAAACCACCAAAAGGCACTCCTACGATGGTTACTCCATCTACATAGCAATTTTCAACTCATTCCATGAAGCGGTTTACCCTGTAGGCGTGACAACAAATCGATCTTGTTTTACGCGAATAATCGGTCATAACTCCTAAACCATTCATCGGATTTGTACCAAATTTGACGCTAGGATTCGCCTTTGGACTCCCTTTCTGTGTGCCAAATTTCAAGGCGATCGGAGTACGCGTTTGCTTGTTATAGCAATTTTTGCAAGTGTGCGAAAAGACGAAGAAGAAGAAAAAAACGAAGAAAAAAAAACGAAACTTTGGAAGCTCGTATCTCGGAAATGGCTGGAGCGATTTCCTTCAAATTTGGAATGTAGACTCCCTTGGCTGGCGGGCAACTGTGTAGCAAATTTGGTTCCAATCAGATAAGTGCTCACCGAGATACAAAGGTGTGCAAATGACGTTTTCGTTCTTCCTGTCAATATACTCACGGTGTGGCGCGCCGGCTTCTTGGGCCGCACGACACACTACCGTGTGTCTTGATCTTTAGTTGGTCGCTAACAATTATTATTGACAAACACAAATTGGTTGCTACATTTCCTCATCACCTTTAAAACAATACCAGTCATATTTGCATCCTCAGAGGCTATAATATAAACATTTCCTTTTGTCAACAAGAGTATGTAAACTTTATGCTTACTGATGTAGTTGACATGGTGCTTAAAGTGTGAATACACGTACTATTATTTTGTCAAGTTTAAAAATTAAAACCAAGGCAATGAACTACCATATAACCTAAATATTTCGAGGGGGGGGGGGGGGATTTTTTGCTGATTTTGTGGCTTTAAGGGTTACCAGCAAAAATTTTATCCTTGAAATATTTAGACCTCCATATAATCTAATGCATTTTGGGAGTGTTTGCAAATCCACGAAAAATTTATTTTTAGCAACATTGTTTAACCTCAAAAAATTTGCTCCTCGAAATATTTAGACTATACGGTAACTTGTTTTAACAATATAAGTAAACAACGATAGCAGGTACATTATTTTGCTGTTGTAATTCTAAGCCATTTTCCTGTGTTTCTTCTTTAGTGTGTGTGTGTTTTTAATTACCTAATGACAGCTATGGTACTTAATGTGAGTTTGTGATTAGGCTACAGTGGATCCTGTTAATCAGGATGAGGACACCTGCATAATCTGGACACTTAGTATTGATCTTAGCATGTGAACTGATCACTTTAGTTGGTCATAAGGTGTCCTTAATCCTTACTTGTTTCATCTGTCACATTTCATATATACATTTGATTATTAAGTGATTTGTTAAAATGAATTAAAAAATGAGATGAATACAAAATAGATTGACATGTAAGTGATACGATTGCCGAAAATTGTACATGAAATAAAATCCGTATTATTTTGTTGACTTCTAAAATGTCATATTCTATGGAACTGCTAGTTGATCTGGAGAAGTTGAAGATCTTGGAAAGTCAATTGCATTTGTAACTTGAGGGAACTCATTTCCACTACTTTGTTATGTTCTTCACATTGTTGGTTATCTGTTGTAGCTGCTAGTGCAGTATCTGTGCTGCCTGAAGCTCTAATCTAAAATGTGTGGAGAAGCGTGATAACAAGTATGTATTAGTGTGTACAAGTGTTGAACTTACCAGGTTGTTAAGGGCTGTAATACTAGTCTTCATGAACTTGATAATTTCATTGTATTTGGTGATTGTATATTCATCAGTCTCCTTGTCAGCAAGTTGTTGAATAACAGGGAGCAGTTGTGTTAGTGATATGACATCATCCCTGATGGTATTGATATCCTACAAGCGTAAGAGAATAGTAACTTTGTTGTGTACACTGTACGTGCGTATATGTGTGTATATCAATATCTAACAACTCACAGCATTATTGGTTGGTTCAAAGCGTACATAGCAATCTTCATTAGGCGAGTCATATTTTTCATTCTATTAATAAAACAATAGCTAATTAGATAATCATACTTCATTTAAGCTATTACTACATATTGTTAGTGTATAGATGTGTACTCACTGTGTATTTCTCTAGTGCTACGATTTCTTGAAGTGAACTGAGAACTTGTGTTTCTGCAATTAATCGTAATCTTTGAAGTTCATCTGTAGAGACAGTTGGAGCTGCTTGTGTATCCAATATAACTGCTGCTACTACTACTAAAACAATCATCATTTTCTGAATCTCCATAGTGATATTACAGTAGAAATTGATAACAAATTTTTTTAGCTAGATATTCTTGTGCCGATTTTGCTTTTAACTAACAAGTTAAGAAATCTGAAACTTTTATACTATTTCACAGTGTATGGTCAGAACTATATTAGAATTTGGGATCTGGTCTATAATGATATGGGGAAATTAATAAGTTACATTTCACAGGAAGGGGAATTTTTCTAAAGGTCAATGTAAACAATTTAATTCCTACCACAATGTCAACTAACATCCTCTCTTACTAAACATTTATCCTCTCTTGCTAAATATTTATTCTTTCTGGGAGAGAGAATTAGCTTTTGTTGTGTATTTGCATAAATTCATGGTATGACTAGCAAATAGTTAAACCCTATTGCAGCTTAACTTATCATATGATGCACATCGTACAAGTAATGCATTAGTACCTTTTAGTATTCCTGTTGTTTATGTTCTTCATAATATATTATAGTTGTTTGAAATAGCTTCTATACAATCTGAATGTGTTACTATTACAGGATCTCATTTTAGTTGCTTCATATTTCATTGCAAACAGAATAGGTAGCAAAATCAAAACATGTTACTAAAGGTGGCTAATATTATGTGCAGCTTTGAATTGCAGTATTACACACACACACATATATATATATCTGTTTTGTTGAAATTGACACACTTGCAAAAAATAGTGCAGCATTTAAGTGATTAAATTATCCTCTCTGTAGTTGATGAGTTGTGAGGAACAACTTGTTGATTTGTATAAATTGTGGTTTGTGGTTAGTATCAAGTTACCCTCAAATCCGGTATTAAAATCACCAACAATTTTATCACATCATTCTGATACTAGTATAGGAACTTTAATAATTTTTGAACCATTACTAGATTGCGCATGCTTAGCAGTACGATAATTCTACAAATGTACTTCTATTACTTGTGCAGCGTCATCTCATGTTAGTATAATGATGTTCCTCTAATCGATCAGTACAAAGCATTAGACTATATTAATTTAAGGGATGAAAATATTGGAAGATTTTGTGCTAGATGGTGTGCCCTACAAACTCTACAACAAGATCACAATAAAAGATTGGGATACTTTGAGTATGTAGCTCTATATATCGCATCAAAATAATTCCCTTAGTAATATAATGCATTGAAAGAAGACGTGAAACTGAAGCAATGGTGAATTGAACAGTGTGCGATTGTATAATGGATTTTTGTTCACATTACTGTTCCATATCTACAGTATAAGGCTATGTGGATTATGTCATGAGCCTGTATACTCTTCATGAAGATGGCACCTTGTTGATGTACTACTCATTGTTTTGATTATGCAAGAATAATATTGGGATGTGGTTTTAATATTGTTTACATATGGGGTGTGTATCTTAATTGTTCGTTGTTAGTCCATTACCATATGCGTAAAGCAGTAGTGGTATGTAAATCATGTAAGAAACAAGATAAAGCTGCAGAGAATTAAAGTCCAGATTGTTAATACATATAATCATTCATTCAGTGTTGTCAGCTTTTTAATTTTATTGTGATTCACAGAACCCAATAGAAAACTCATTGTTAGTGAGTATTACATATCCAGCCTTGACTAGTCTATAAACATGTAGTACAAGATGACAATGCTTCTACCCACAATGGTCTCTATAATAGTCTGCAATACATACATTATACAGTTGTACTATGAGATGGGTAACATCTGTCATTGTTAACATACTACAATGTTGGTTGCTTGGGAACTTCAAAAATTGTTGTGTCTGAACTGTAACTAATGGAGGTCAGTTGTATCCAAAGGGAATCCCCTAAAACTGACTGGTTTTCCCTACCAAAGAAGGAGTGTCCCCACTGTACAGCCCCCTCCCTTTTTGTCATTTGTATATTCTGTGAAAGAATATACCTCTGAAGCATATTGGTAGTATCCATATTAATGAAGGAGAATCCTCTATAGTTTCAACGATTTGTTATGTAGTTCTGTTGATCCTTTGAGACTAGTATATGGTATATAAGTAACACTGCTTGTTTGCTACATGACAATTTCATGATTTGTCCTTAGCAGGAAGATCTTCACAGTAGTTGCAGTAGATTCTACCCTTCCATTGTGTGCCGCATATAGCCTAAATATGTCAAGGGAGAAAAATTTTTGAGGTTGAGCAATGTTACCTAATATAATTTTTTTTTGCTGATTTGCAAACAATCCCAAAATATATTAGACTACATGTAGACCTCTTGTCAGTGTTTATTCTAGGGCTGTTAGGGGGGGAACTTTCCCCCCCCTAAAATCTCAGGCTCACCCCCTAAATTTGTGAGTGACTACTGCACTATACTTAAGTTTACAAATGACACACTAAACTTATCAAAAATGCTCTGAGATTCAATCTGAGAGTGGATAATATGTAAAATTTTCCCAGGTTATAAATTGCAAATGCAAACCTTAAAGTGCTCTCAGTACATATTATAGTGATGGCTATTCGATATCCGAGAGCTCAAGTATAGAAAAAAGCATGCTTAACTCTCAAAATTGTCCTTACTGACAAATAGTATATATAATTTTGTAAAATTTCTACTTCCAAAATGGCATGCACAGCCATCCCAACTATCCCCAGATATAATATCAGAAAGCCTGATATTAAAGAAAACTTCTTGTTTTGCCATAACCATGAAAATGCCCTAGTATTTAATTTCAAACACCCTAAGCTTTAAACTATTTCTTGGAAGACATCTACATCATTTTGTCATTACTACCATGCACTCATGCATCAAGCTCTACCACTGGCTTTACAAAAATCAACACTCATGAGCCTTAAATGCCTAACCAGATTGGCAACTATTTCAACTGCTTTTATATAGTTGTGAACTTGGACAACTATATAACAGATTTTCACCTGGTCACCCCCTGAATTCCTGATTCCCCCCAAAGGAGAAATCCTAGAATAAACACTGCCTCTTGTATAGCTACATATAAAACAGACTGGTACACTGTATAATGCTATAGTTTTCATGAGTAATTTTGTCCTTAACTGGATGATAGCCATGATAAAAAAATTCACAGTATCAATCATACTTGCAAATATAAAGATACTGTCCTCCTGCATACATGTAAATTGTAACTGTCAACTGGTAAAGCAAATGATCAATACCATGCAACAGTGATACTATCTCCACAGCATTCAACCCAGGGGCGGAGGAAGTAGTTATTTTTTTTTTTTTATTAGCAGTACTTTACAGTGACCAGCACTGAAGTTGATATGAGTGGGGGCTGGGCTGACCCAGACTTATGGAAATGATCTACATTATCTCTGGTTTGGTAAGGTGAGACCAAAAAAAAAAAAAAAGGTCACAACCAGCTGACAATAGCTGCCCACCTCACCAGCTACGAATTTGTACTGATAAACTACATAAAATCCTTACATAGCTCGCTACCCACTGCTCTAATACTGTGATTGCTTTATTAGACATTGGGTGACCTGCAGTTCGAATCCTGGGGTTGGAGGGATTTTTTTCCTTACTTTGGCCCCTTTTCTGTTACACCTTATTCAGTCAGTAAGTTAAGTCACTAGGTCTAAGTCCTTGTAGGTTAAGGCTGCAGCACATGTTGCTGTCAGACCTTCAGTGCTGGTCACTGTAAAGCGCTAATAATAAAATAATAATAATTAGTGTGACTGCTCTATTAGAGTATTGATCACGGTTTTTCAGCCCCACTCCATGCAAGTAGGATAATTTCGCGTGATATCTTTCTGAGGGGGCCGCCCCCCCTCAGCAGATCGAGCCCCCCCCCTTCCACCGCCTATGATTCAACCTATAGCCCTCTTCTCAAACAAGTATCAATTAAAATAAACTGCTTTTAATTAATAAGTGATATAAGTGCCAAAAGTGTAGCTACACAGAAAAAAATTATTATGTCGTATACTAATTAAGTTAAATTTTAATACATATTACTAAGCTGCCAGTTATATTCTACAAGACTGTTAGTTGACCGGAAGATGTTCAAGATCTCTGAAGGTCAATTCCACCTGCAACTTGAGCATACTCAGCTTCACAAACTTATCAAGGCTTTCATATCTTTGATTTTCTGTTGTAGCTGCTGGTACAGTATCCTTACTGTCCAACGCTCTAATCTAGAGTGTGCGGAGAAGTGTGATCAATATTTTTAGTGTGTCTCTGTGTTGAACTTACCAGATTGTTAAGGGCTGAAATACTGCTCTCCATGAATTTGATCATTTCACTGTATTTAGTAATGATATATTCATCAGTCTCATTGCTAGCAAGATGTTGAATAACAGGGAGTAGTTGTGTTAGTGATGTGATGTCATCCCTGATGGTATTAATATCCTACAAGTGTAAGAGAGCAGTAACATTATTGTGTATCTTGTTTGTGTGCGTGTGGTGTACGTGTGTGTGTGTGTGTGTATCCATGCATGTCTGTGACTGTATGTAGAATGTTATGTGTGTACAAGAGATCCTCAACTTACAACTTCACACATTATGTTGTAGCGTACATAACAGATTTGGTGAAACAATTCATATGTTTCATTCTATAAAAATAAAACAAACACAATGATAATCGTCATACTTATATTACCTTAAACTATAACTAGCGTTTGTACATAGATGTGTGTAGCTACAGTACCTATACGTACTTTGGCCAACTCCAGACGTGTAATTTGCTGCAGCATTTTGAAAACCTGCAATTTTGCATTTTCACGTAGTCCACTGATGTCAGAGGTGGGAATTATTGTTTTCTGTTCAGTTGAATCACTGTTAACAGGAACTGCTTGACCTCCCATCACAAGCACCAAAATTATAAATCCTATAATGATATTGATCCTAATCATTTTCAGGTCTCTTCTCTTTGATAACAGATCTTTTTAGTTAGATGTTCTCAACTCTGATTGCTCTCAACTGAAATGTTCAGGTATCTGCAGCTCTTTTATACTCTTTCAACTATGCATTTTGCAACATGATTGGAACTGTGTTGAAATTTGATATCTGGTACATGGGAAGCATGATTGGCTGCATTCCAGTCCTATTACAAGAAGGGGATTTTTCTAAACAGCAATGTAAACATCAGTATATATTTTTAAAATTATTAATTCTGCCATTTTAGTATCCACATCCTCTGTTGATAAATACTAATTCCTTCTGGGAAAATGAATTTGTTAATTCAAATCCATGAATTAACTACTCAATTCCAACTTAAGTCAGGAAGGGCTCAGGAGGAATATTTCCATCAACAATAACAAAATAATTTTCATCAGTGTATATAGCTACTTTGCTGAACAAAACAGGCACCAATATCTTTTAGGGATTCCCCATATAAAACACACAAGTTACAAAATGGGAGGGGCTGCAGCAGAGACACTGAATTTTTAGGGTATATTCCCTTGTTTACAGCCTTCATATTGACATTTCTGTAAAGTTAAGGTGAGTCATTAATAACTATCTGAACAATACAATATTAAATGCTATCCCACTAGGGACCTTTGATAAGGCTAAAGCCTGTGAATACAGGGAGTCAGAAACATGTTACTGAAACGTTGCAGAATGCAGAAAAAATCCCAGACCCATTGGTGACTTGATCCCCAGTCTAGGCATGAGAGGAGCCACAACAGCTGGGATCTGTGATCTTCAATAGGGTAGTTGATTCTTGCAACTGCATTTTAGGATGTATGTAGTTCAGATAGAATACTCTTTTTGTTAACATGAGAGTATAAATTTAAACATAATGACAAGGACATCAATACAATGCTTGAAATTTGGACACCTTACTAATTCCAGTGACGCCTGTTCTTGGTTCCAAAGCATACACATATGAAAGTAATTCACTAATAACTGAGCAGGAATGATACATTTTTCTTCTATATACCAAAAGTCACTTTTACAATAACAAAAAATGTATATACTTGTGTGGGTCAATTGTTATGTTTGGGACCTGCTAGATGTGGTCACTACAATGAGGTGGTCTTGTTTATGAGATAGCTGGTACATTGTAATAAGTTGTGGGTACCTAATATATGACTGTGCAAACACTGAAATGAAGACATGCATGATTTTAAATCATTCATACTTACTGAACCTACCCAAAAGTACCAAAGCAATCTATATAGGACAAAGTGTTCCGTCTTTTTAAAATGTTAGTTCAAAATTAGGCAGTCACATGTAAGATTCTGATACAACTTCTAGTCTCTTGTTCATAAAATATGTCATATTAACATCTTCACACATATCATGTGCTTCTTTTTCATTACTAGCTAAACAGAACTGAAAATTATATGTTATGTGCACTCCTCCAGAGGAATGTTTTGCTTTGTCATATGGGACCCAAATAGTTTGACCTGTGTGTTTTTGCTGATAATAGAGATACATGTGAAGGCTGGGTGTATAATTTTTACACACAGGGATGGGTTATCTACCCACCTGGGGCATTGCTCAATTTGTTTAAATGTCAGTAGCTATGTACATGCAGTTCATAGATTTCCCCTTTAAGGGAAGAACTGTTACCCATTCTGTGTTGATCACTTGGGGACAGTTCAGATTTTGTATCTGAACTGTCAATTAATTATGAAGGTCAGTTGTATCCAAAGGGAATCCCCTAAAGCTAGTCTGGATTTCCCCTACCAGGAGGAGTGTCCCCACTGTTGAGCCCCTCCTCTTTTGTCATTTGTGAGGGAAACCCCTAAAGGATATTGGTAGTACCCCATTAGTGCGCAAGAATCATCTGTGCATATGCAGTTACTGATATTGATAGTTGTGCAGGCAAGTTACCAACTAGCATCATATTAAGTGATCTCAGGAGTAGGCACCGGCCGATTATGCCGGCATAATTTAAAGCATAATAGGTGGCCAAAAGCATCAAGCATAATGCCAGCATAATAGGGACGATATTTGAAAAATTAATTAAATGCGCAATATGCGCGCCTGAAAGAAAGCAAATATTCACTGCCAATAGTATTATTAGTACATTTCATAATCAAAAACACGTAATACAACTTATTAAACCGTTTCTTTGTTGGTTATTCACACTTTGCAGAAATAAGATCGAGATACTCTAATAGAGCAGTCAGGAAAGGTTGATATACTCTAATAAAACAGTCACTTCTAGAGCATAATTTTGATTTCGAAAGCATAATTTTGAGC
This sequence comes from Dysidea avara, assembly GCF_963678975.1. Lineage (NCBI taxonomy): Eukaryota > Metazoa > Porifera > Demospongiae > Dictyoceratida > Dysideidae > Dysidea > Dysidea avara. The sequence goes on along the minus strand of NC_089279.1, from coordinate 29,743,132 downwards.
ATAATAGGCTTAATTTTTGAGCAATGCTCAAAAGCATAATAGGTAAAATTTCGGGCATAATAGGCCGGTGCCTACTCAGGAGGCACTATATAACATTCATAGTTCTGAATTTATGATCTTACCTCTATAACTACAGGTTTAGTTGGCTCCTAAGACCTTATACTATTATTTAACTGTTATTTAATCTTAATTGTTATTTAGAGTTATATTCCTATATATAGCTTTCTTTGAAGCCTAATTGGGACTCCTGCTGTACCTTGTATATTGTCTTTACAGTTCTTAAAATATTATTTTAAAGTATGAGGACACAAGAGAAGAGACAGCAACTAATACCAGTTGGTTAACCTTGAAATTCATTTAGTTCATATCAGCTAGTTGATTTGGCATCATTTTCTGTTTGTACGTATATATGCATAGATTGCATAATATACATAGACCTCTTGTATAACTATGTTTAAACAGACTGGTACACTGTATATGATTAAGTTTGTCCTTAACAGGATGATAGCCATGACAAAAAAATTCACACTGTCAATCATACTTGCAAAAGATACAGTCCTCCTCAAAAGACATTTTAAAAAGTATTTTGTGTTTACGTAGTCATGCATACATGTCATTGACAATTGTAACTGTCAACTAGTAAAGCAAATGGGCAATACCATGCAACAGTGATACTATCTCCACAATATTCAACCTATAGCCCTCTTCTCAAACAATTATCAATTTAATTAATAAGTGATACAAGTGCCAAAAGTGTACACAGTAAAAAATTACAATGTCATATTTCAACTTGTCCTATGTACTACTAAAACTGCCCATCATATTCTACAAGACTGTTAGTTTATTGGAAGGTGTTCAAGATCTCTGAAGGTCAATTCCACTTGTAACTTGAGCATACTCAGCTTCACAAAGTTATCAAGATTTTCATATCGTTGATTTTCTGTTGTAGTTGCTGGTGCAGCATCCTTACTGTCTAATGCTCTAATCTACAATGTGTGGAGAAGTGTGGTGAAGTATGATCAAGTATTAGTGTATCTCTGTGTTGAACTTACCAGGTTGTTAAGGGCTGAAATACTATTCTCCATGAATTTGATCGTTTCATTGTATTTAGTAATAATATATTCATCAGTTTCATTGTTAGCAAGATGTTGAATAACAGGGAGTAGCTGTGCCAGTGATGTGACGTCATCCCTGATGGTATTGATATCCTACAAGTGTAAGAGAATAGTAACCTTGTATGTATGTGCCGTGCGTGTGTGCATGGTGAGTGTGTGTGCGTGCATGTGCGTGTGTGTATCAATGTATGTATGTCTGAGACTGTATGCAGGTGTTATGTATGCCCAAGAGATTCTCAACTTACAACTTCACACATTGTGTTGTAGCGTTCGTAGCAGATTTGGTGAAATAGGTCATATGTTTCATTCTTTAAAACAATACAAACACAATGATAATCGTCATAGTATTACCTTAAACTATAACTAGTGTTTGTACATAGATGTGTGTAGCTACCTACGTACTTTGGCCAACTCCAGACGTGTAATTTGTTGCAGTATTTTGAAAACCTGCAATTCTGCATTTTTGTGTAGTCCACTGATGTCAGAGGTAGGAATTGTTGTTTTCTGTTCAGTTGAATCACTGTTAACAGGAACTGCTTGACCTCCCATCACAAGCACCAAAGCTATAAATCCTATAATGATATTGATCCTAATCATTTTCAGGTCTCTTCTCTTTGATAACAGATCTTTTTAGTTACACTGATTTGCTCTCAACTGAAATCTTCAGGCATCTGTAGCTCTTTTATACTCTTTCAACTGTGCATTTTGCAACATGATCGGAACTATGTTGAAATTTGGTATCTGGTATGTGGGAAACATGATTGGATGCATTCCAGTCATGTTACAAGAAGGGAATTTTTCTAAACAGCAATGCAAACATCAGTATAATATTTTTAAAATTATTAATTCCACCATTTTAGTATCCACATCCTCTGTTGCTAAATATTAATTCCTTCTGGGAAAATGTGTTATTTCAATTCCATGAATTAACCACTCAATTCCAACTTAAGTCAGGACTCAGGAATATTTCCATCTACAATAACAAGATAATTTTCGATTGTGTGTATATATATAGCTACTTGGCTGAACAAAATAAGTTATAACATACATAATGCAGTGGAATATAATACTAATTGCTGTATATGAGTTGTTAATTCCTATACATTTTCATGCTAACTTTATGAAATAGCTATGTAGATAGATCCGTAATCTGGAGAGAGCCATTTCACAATTGAATGCATTAAACCATACTCTACTAATACACTAGTAGTATACAGATTATCTTATTTACTTGTCAGACTTAGTATATACACTGCAGTTGAGTTATGAGGAACAACATAATGATTGATTTGTGGTTTGTGGTTAGTATTAAGTTACCCTCAAATCCGGTATTAAAATCACCAACAATTTTATTCCATCATTCTGATACAGTGAAACTTCATTAATAGGGCCACCTATGGGACCCATGATAAGTGGCCCTATTACTGAAGTGGCCCTATTACCGAAAACCTTATTCATGCAGCCATAAAACAAAATGGCCTTATTATTGAGATTTTCAACAAACCAGCAACTGTAACATCATTATACATTTGATCTAACTAAACACACTATGTAGAGTTTATTACAGAGAAAGGTAGGAGCATATGATGTACCAATTACTCCAGCAATACTTGAGACATAATGGCTGGAAAATCATGAAGTATACTGCCAGAATAATGCACTGTAAAAACTGCAAGGTAGAAATAACCACAATGGTAAAAACTACCTAGATAATATATGGTTAATGCAACATTAAGTGAGTTAAATCTACTTTGTTGGATATATTTAACTATTTGAGTAATTTCAACCCATACTTAGTAGAAATAACTTTCAAACAGATTGGTTGTTTATCCTTCTTATAACTTAGGTACATTTGACTGTGTAAATAGGTTAAAACAAACTACAAAAATGTCAAAATAACCAAATTAAAAGTTATGTTCATATGATAGTTAGGTTAACTAAAAATCAAATGTTTCATGGTTATGTAAGTTTCAGATCTTCCATCAAAGAGTTTGTGCCCATGAAGTACAAAAGGACTTAAAAGATCTTGAAGACACACAATCGACATATTTGTGGTGTCACTGATGACATAAGAATGAAAATGATCGTCAAAGTAAATAGTCTGACAATGGTACACATGTAGCAGTAACAAATCACCCCCAACAACGTAGACATCAATTAAATGACCAAACAAGGGATCAGTTCCATCTGTCCCTATTATAACATAGCAATTGTTATTGCAATAGTTTATACTGTTTTTCTTAACCCACTTAGGATGGAAAACAGTGGCATCGTTGCTTATTGAAGGTATGGCTCGCTGGATGATGCTTCCTAGTTGGTGTGGCTGTTGTCCAATTGTACTAGGGCTACTGCCCGGACCACACTCAAAGCAAGACTGAAGCATGTTATCAGAAGCCAACTGATAACACATCCATCGCTGATGTCGACTTGCTAATGTGTAAGCAATATTCTTAAAGTTCCCCAAATGAGAAGCCTTTTTAAACAAGCTAAGTTTAGCTTCATGCCGCATAGTCTAATACCTGGTCATTGGTCCGAGTGAAACAATTTGGTCAGGATAATGAACAAGAAAATGAAACTTGGGTGTAATCATTGAACTTGAATGTAATGACTTGAAAAGAGAATGATGCTCCGCAATCAGTAGTTTTAGGACAGCACAATATCCCTTGGGTACAACAGGAGAAAACACAATATCAAAAATTTTTAGCAGTAAAAGAAAACACTGCCAGTGTTCATCTCCTTCAGGAACACAATCTCCCATTATCAAAGGGATAATTTGACAAAGAAGTAATGTTTGGGCAGCCGATAAATGAAATTTTTTATCATTAGAGCCCAGCAATTCTCTAGTTATTATTCCTGGCCTGTCCATCTCATTTTTGCCATAATCAAAATTCTCAATACGGTGATTATATTCAGCTACAGTAATATATTTCTCATTCACACAATGTTTAACCAGTAGCTTGACCTCAAGTTGAGCAACACCTTCTAGGATATCATGCATAGCACCATGTGGTAAACCACCATCAAACATGGAAAAATTTTTTGCACACATCAACTTACTACGACGATTGATTCCGTATGTTTTAGAGTAATGATCTTTTAGATCTCCTTCAGCTGCATCCAACTCATCACATTGTCTCTTGTGTATTTCAGCAGTTCGTTGACAAAAATCACTTGACAAAAACTTGTCCTTATATGATGTAGTTTTGACCATACAAGTACGACAAAATCTGTGAAAAAGAAAAAGACTCCTTGAATCCTCCCAAAAGATTACTAGCTAGATTATCAGCCAGAAAACACATCAAACCTCCTTTAAAGTTGCGCTGATGGCCACTGATGTTAACATTAATACCATGCGTAGTTAACGTATTCAAATCTTTTATAAATGGTTCAAGAATAGTGTCAATACCATATTTCTGAATTACAGGATGTGTTGCACAAGCAACTAAATTAATGCTCCTTAATGTAGATCGAAATTTAGGTGGAATGTTACCGAGAGTGAATAAAATGATGCCAAATTTATGTTTCTTGGTATGTGTGCCTAGGGGGTTACAAACTTCAAGCTCATCAAAGTAGGCAATTACTTGAAGTGCAAGTGGATCATTTGAAAATAATGGGTGATTGCAAGCTAATTCTCCATCACAAAAATCTTCAAGTTTATCATCTGATCTCCTGTGAGGATTATCAATGAATTCCAACAGACTGGAACCTCCCAGTAGTCTTTCAAGCGTCTTAAAAATAGGAATATATTGAAAAGAGTCGCGTTGTTCTACTAGCGATCTCTTAGTTCCTGAAAACCTTGCAGCATAAAAAGGTTCACCAACTAAAATCTCCTCTGGTTCCTATAGTAAAATAACAGATTGGTGTACGTTCATTCACCGTCCTTAAAACTTTATGTTTATAAGTGAATTTACCAAAATACTTGCATTGATGCATTTACCATAGTAATCTTAGTTACTGCTTCAACAGAGTATTATGTACTAGTTCAAACTTACCACTAAGCCAAGATCTTCTACAAAACACTTCTCTTGTTTATATCTTGTTTCCAAGCCAACAAAAGGATCGGCTAAGTCTTTAAACACACTGTCAATTTGTGTATCATCTATTCCAAGTGAAGCAAGCTTAGCACGAATACCACTGTGAAGAATTTGCACTGTGTGGGAAAAAACAGTCTTTGACCCTTCCATAACATCATCGATCGCTGTCTGAGACAAACGATGGTTTTCTTTTAATTTCAACAAATAAAGGGCGCTGGCTTTCTTTTGACGAATCGCATCAATGCCTAGCAAATGCTCCAGATCTGGATTGAAATCTTCATTTCCTATATACAATGGTATTTAATTAATGATTCATTAGAATGTGATGCCTTTATTAAAGCAATTGGGATTAGTTACTGCATCACAAGTTGCATGAGTGCTGCTAAGTATTCACAAAAGTTGGTTTCGCCACAAGGGATCATTAAATCCACTAGCTACTGGAACAGTAAACTATATGATGTGATCATCTTTACGACCCACTTTTATAACTCTATGACAGTATAAAGCAATAGTTACAATGCATATGTACTCCACTATTAACTTTGACACAATTAATGTACTGTACAGCAAGCACAAATTATAATATATGTGCATTGTGTGTACACTATCGCAGGAACCATATTAGACCACCGTTACTGCATGGGAGACTGACATACAGTGTATAGCTACTATATACACAAACCTTGTTGGAAAGCGTCATCGTGAAAATTGAAAGAGGATATCTCAGGTTCATCGGAACAATTCAACTGTTGCGATGCTCTATGAACTCGAGACTGAATTATGCCGGAATCTTTATGCTTTTTGTAGATATGTTGATAGAGAGCTGAATATGACTTGGAAGTATTACTGCAACCACCGATTCCACACACAACTGAAAAGCGTGGATTACTGGAATGAACTAGTCGTAGGTGACTTAAAACTAGTCGTATATTAAGTGCCTGGAAAACACAAAGGGGGCACTTAAACCTTGCATATTGCCCGCTGGTACCGGCGCTAGAACTACTCGCCATCTGGAGTTTCTATCGGTAACACGACAATCATCACCACTGCTCTCAGGTAACTATAGGCTACCATGCACACGTGATAGCTAAAAAATTGGCGGTGTAACTTGGCGCTCATATGGTGTTTGCCGCCTTTTTTGGTTTAGTGCTTTCAAGTTTGGTAGATTTGTTCAAGCTTGGTGGCCTCGTTGGTAGCTCAATAATGTCCGAGACGATGTCGTCCACTGACGTTGACCAGCTTCAGAGCGAGATTCCGAACGAACTCAACGAAAGTATGTCAGTTGACGAACTTGTGTTTTACCTTAACGTAAACCAAGGCATTCCGGAGTCTTTTTGTGAAATTCTGAAAGGTACGTAACTAGCTAGCTACTAAAGGTTAACTCATTTGGCACACAGCGAGGAACGGCGTAGCTGCAGACTATGTCTGTCTAGTTGAAGTGACAACAGCAGTTCTAAGCTTAGTCAAAACTTACTAGCAGCCCTGTTGGATGCCCCGGCTGTACTCTCCAGGTCTCATTAACGGACTGGATTGCCTAAAAACATTGTACAGTACCCGGTCTTGTCACATAGCTTTAAAAATTGTTCACACAACTTGCCATCTTTCACGGCAAGTGTCTTCCACTTTGTCAGTATACATGTAGCTTGTTGATGTGTACAGCAATGTGATTTTTTATTTTTTTTTGTAGAGAATTACATTGATGGTAAAGAATTCTTACAGTTGAGTGAGCAGGACTTAAAGGAAATGATACCTGCCATAGGCATTGTAAAGAAGCTGTTGAGGCTTATTTCAAAGGTATTTTAGGTGTATGTAGTAGCCGTCTTATTTATAAGTATATTTTTAAATTTATTTATTAATGTTTTACAGTACAAGTATTCACTGAAAGCCATAAAATTAATTACAATATCGGCAAAAAAGAAACACTATATTCCAGTGTAAAGCCATACTTAAGTTACCTAATTATTGCATCTGTGACTGGTCTCATGGGCTAGGCTTGGAACAGACTCTCAACAATTAGACAATGGCATGCAGAGAATGCTTTGAGGTATGCAGGGTTTTTACTCTGGTAAGACACCTTGCCACAAACTTTGACACATAGATTACATACTGGATTCCTAACAAGTTTAAGATTTCAGTCACATGGGCCATTGTCTAAACAGCTAAGACATGCATTGCTAGGATTCTCCCTCAGGAATGATGTAATAATCAGCCTCGGCTTGCATCAGTGATTATTCTTTGGGTTGTTTATCCACTGAAGAATCCTAGCACTGCATGTCTTACCTATACTAAACCAGGCATTATCTGGTTCTTCTAAAGCTGGAGAGACTATTAACTTACAATTTTTGTATAAATCAAAAAGATTGCATGTGCACTAATTTATTAGAATATTTGCAAAGCACATGTAATAGTGGGTGATACATGGCTATTCTCAGTGTTAAATTTTTAGCTATAACCAATATCGTCTTCACCAGGGGAGATTTCAAGATGTTCTAATAGAGCAGTCCAATACTCTTATAGGAAAATCATTGCACTACCATGTATTTCACAACCACTTAGCAAGATCTTGAGAATTAGCACTGACCCATACTCTGTATTTGCAATAAACGGTACTCATGTATGATAATTTTATGATGTTTAGGCATCCCACGTAGCTACGTATATACATTGTGAGTTGAGGCTGTATTTGATTGCTTGAAGTTTAATTGTTGACATAATATTATGTATGTAGTGTTCATGAAAAGTTTGCAGTAATTGTAAATATGATTTTTATATAGGATGATATTCCTGCTTTGTCATCTGTTGATACGTACAGTCCAACTCCATGTAGTGATCAAGGTTCGACATGTTCAACACAGTCTGTTGCTTCGTGTACATCAAGAAGTCTGTCCGCAAGCAGTTTTGAAATACCTTCTCACTGGAGACCAGAGACGGATGCCTGTATTAAGAGAAAGGAGCTAACACGAGAAAGTCGGAATGATATTGTTAGAACCTTGGTTACTCTTACAATTTCTAAAGTGGGTTCGAAGCCAACCAGAAGCAACTGTGAGCAGGTTGCCAGACTCCTTATCCTTAAATATCCATATATGAAGGATGATATAGGTGATGGCTATGTAAGTTATGTTTTATGCAATTGTACACATATTAAAGAGTATAATTTGTACATTTAAATAGCAATAACTGTCTATTTTTAATTTTTCCTATCCTGAGTGCTGTGTTTTCCATACAGCACGAATTTGTGGTGCTTTAATTAATACTTGGATGGTTTTGCATGGGAGGAACAATGGGTATAAATACTCGTGCATATTGTATGCACTCATTCAGAGATAAAACAGTTTGTTTACCACATATCTATGGAATAACTGCCATATTAACAAAACAACACACATTTTGTCATTGTATGGCCAATGGAGTACAACTGCCGCCGTTGATCCTCCCGTGCAAAGTACACAATATGGTAGTGATTTTTGTAACTTCACGTGTGCAATCTAAGTTGCTATAGTGCATTAAATTCTGGCATTTTCTAGCAATGCATAGCATTTGCCACATGGTTATATTCAGCTGAACACTGGTGGAATGATTACTAGATGATGATGTTTTGTCCTCCAAGTTTCCATCCACTATATTTGTACTTGTATTTCGTTTTTTGTAATTAGTTTGTGTACGTTTTTGTATGGAAGAACAGCTATACCGAATATTGGAGCTAAAATAATAAGCAAGAATACAAGTACTGTGGACTGTATACATGTACTGCAGATTTACGCTACAGTGGATTGGTTGCTTCTTGCAACATTGGAGAGTAAAATGCATAGAGCATGGTATGGCTTCTTACGTGGCAATTAGCCAACTGATACAGAAATTTTGAACCAATCCGATATATTCCGATATGTTGAATCTAAACACCGATACTGATCTGATATACCGATATAAATTTAGAAACCAAATGGAGATGTCAAATTAAACTATATTTATGCACTTATAACCACTGTAAGATCACTGGCAATGCTTCGTTGCCTATGGTGGTGTGGCCTTTATTATGTGGCCCAGACAACAAATATTTTAATGGATACTCCTGCTAAGATTACTCTCCATTTTAATGGCTGGTTGTTCTAGGTTGTATTCTCTGGTTCATTCCATGGTTGCTTTTAAAACTCACTAATTTGATTGTTGATTGTATGATTGGTAAATGTTATAACAATAAAACAGTAGCCATGTGTGTGCACTTAGATGGCTTCTCGTAGCATAGTGTTTTGCAATAAGCAAGAAAGTCACTGTTTCCCAGTCTTGTTAGCTGTATTACATGGCATAGTCAGTGCACACTGTCTTTAAGACAGCCCAGTTGTACTGTATATCGGTATATCGTATCGGTTTTGGCAGTAATATTGATCCCTACCGATATTGACAAAAGTCTCCGTACCAGCAACCGATATGATATCGGTGTATCAGTACACCCCTACTAGAAACACAATTTTAATAGTAAGAACTTTGTACTTCGGCCATGTACAGTTAAATCTTTAGCATATCTCATGCTTATTTTGACAATTTTCTGAAATTTGATGGCATCTTTTAAAATTATATTATATATACTTCTTGTATTTGTATGATGTATGAATTTGCTCTTATGTGAAAGTTTTATTGCTGCAGACTTCATGGGTGGACAAAATGATTGAAAGAATCCGAAATTTAATCAAACTGGACAGAAAGAGAGGAGCTTCCATTGATCAATCACCTGCTCCAAAAAGAAGTAATAACAAGGACAAACTTCAAAGAAGGTACCCACTAACTCAGAACTCACCTATTGTGGATTTGGAGACTTTTGAAGAACACAACAAGGCTATGGTGGAAGAAATGAAAAATCGCACTCCTCGTGACCGGGTATTGCTTCCATTAATGAAAACCACTTTTCAGAATCGATGGGTTTATGTACGGAAAGATGCCACCAGTGTTAAGTCTATCATTACTGAATATCCATGCCTCAAATTTCCAGCAATTGTAAGCATGTACAGTAATATTGTTAAATGTTTATGTTGTTATTGTATACAGTTGGAGCAAGAATTAGCTATGATAACAGGGAGAGCAAATGTAAAAGATTCTTTTCTGAGGGAATGGGCTCGATATGTTCCAGCTATCATTGCATTGGGCAAAAAAAGCTCTAAGAAGAACGTCAAAGAAGTGCTGAAGACTGCTCGTGAAGAAGGTACAGTGTGACTGCTATTATTGCATATCATAGAAGTCTGTATTTAAAGTAATATCTTATGACCATGTCTGTTGGTAGTGATCCACCAATAAGAGATTAACCGATTATCTGATACTTGAATTACATACTGGCCGATACCGATAACCGATCCGATGTTTATATTTACTCAATTTCTACATGTTTTATGCAATATTGCAATATATTTCCTTAATTTCTGTCTTGATTTCTTAAATATAATGTTGTTAGGGTCAGCAAAATTAATCTGTCAAAACATCTACTAATAATTACCGATATTTCCAAAATTTGGCCGATAAATCGATTTCTGATGCTTTACCGATTAATCGGTACATCACTATCTGTTGGTACAATTCAAAGTCTCATTTCTTGTGAAGTCATGTTGTTTTACAGAGTTTTAATAGGTACTTGGTACATGAGGTTTAAAACACAATTTGCAAATAGTATACAGTGAATGTGTTTGAAGTCTAAATAAAATTACTCAGAAAGTGTCAAACTATTTTTATGGCCAGCTAGTAGGTCTCTTTGTGGATTGTAAGATCTCAGAGGAGGGTGGACAAGCGCACGTGAGTGCATACATTTGTATTAAAAGTATAACCAAGCCTTCAGCGAAGTTTAAATGGGTACCATTCGAAAGTGTGCTTCACGTTTAGTATATTTAGCCGGTCTGCCCCACTCTTCCCCACTATTCCCAACACGTAAATCGCCCTTGAATTTATAGATCACGTGTGCAGTAAGTTTGTCGGTGGAATCGATGCGTTGCACTCTAGCGACACCTTATAAGCTTCTATTCGAGCCCAACAATCGTTGAAGAAGGTATTATGATATACAATATGCCTCCTATGCTCGCTCCCATGGAATTAAAGAAAGGAAAGCGGACGCCGCTAGCGTGTCCTCATGGAGAATCAAGCAGGAAATAGGACATCTTTGTACTCATTTTCTTCCGTTTGTCACAAGAAGCACAAGATAAATTAGTGTGGCTGTTGCTAAACAGGTTTTATCACTTCATTTTAGTCTTGGTATTAGAAATATTCAATTAACGGTAATAATTTTCAATAGCGCTTATATCGTGTCCACCCTCCTCTGGTAAGATCTCTTTGTCTTCCAATGGTCAAAGCACACTATGCATGCCATGTTCTAAAGCACATGACCATTGTCATTAATGTATTTTTATTTCTACTTTCAGATGGTGATGATATTTTAGCTCTGAGCATACTAGTGGAGTTGTTAGCTCCGAAAAATGCCAAAGAGACGATCAAATTTGTTTACACGGAGTATCAAGTATGGTTCTATGAATAATGAAACTGCAACTATGATATTTATTGTTTCTTGTGTAGATATCCACAAGAGTAGAGGATGCAGCAAAGTCACAGACATCATATGCAGCACCACGAATAGGAGGGTACCTTGGTGTAGGTCCAGATGACCAATTTTTTGTTTTTGTGGAAAACATGACTCTCTGTCAGTGTTCAACATTGCCAGATGCCATCTTTCTTACGTTTTCAGCATACTATTCATTTTACCTTGAGTACTCAACCCAAACCAAAAGCTTTATGTGGTTTCTTCAGGATTATATCTTCTCCTATCCTGATAGTACTGACCGCAGTGCATCATATTTGGCAGTCACGTCAGATATTAAACGTAACCTGTGAACATAAATATATCTATTGACAAACAAGACTGTACCCATATATAACATCTTTACAGGCTGTACTAGTTATGTTACGTATATGCCATGTTGTAAAAGTCTATATATTTGTTCATGATTACTGTTACTAAGAGATAATATTATGTTGTCACTATGTAAACAAGTACAAGACTGTTGTTTAATCCTTGATGACGATTTGTGACTTGTATACTATGTGTGATAAATACTAAAGGATTTATAATATGCTACAAATTCGCAGAAAGCAAACAGTGGTGAGGCAGGTTATCATCTAGGTACAAACAACAACAACCAATTGTAACAGTCATTATTACCAACCATATGGTATAAGTAACTTTCTGGATGGTTATCATAGCTAATTATAAGGAAGGTAAATAGTTCATTCTGTAAGTAGTAACTAACCACTGGTATTGTGGTTAACACCACCACTAACTGCAGGCTTTTTAACCTAATACTGAAGTGGTTACTTTAATTCCTGCTATAGTTAAAGCAACACCTGGTGGTTATTATTACCTACCTTGATGGAGGTACTTTCAACCCACACAAAGTTGTTATAACATTTTGGATCTTGGTTGATGTTACCAATCTTAGGTTAAAGTTACCTCTTCACATAGATGGTTCCTATAACCTTTAAAATAAATGGTTGCTTCTACCTAAAATTTTGGTTACCTGAGTTTCTGGTAAAACTACCCATTTTTTTGGGTTAAATCTACCTTTCAGTTTTTACAGTGTGGGTACCGCTTTCAGTAGTTAAAATGTGCACTTAAGAGCAGCAACTTTTGCAGTGATACCTTGACTGCCTGCTCAGCTGGCCTCTTTACTGAGGGAACATTTTATTAGTTTTACCAGTTTGGTCCAGTGGTATGTGGCCACTGGCCTTTATAATGAGGTGGCCCTATTAACGAAAATTAAATAAATGTAACATAATAGAAAATATGTTTGGACTTGCTGACCTGACCACTATAATGAGGTGGCCACTAAGTGAGGTTTCACTGTACTAGTATAGGAACTTTAATGATTTTTGAACTATTACTAGATTGCGCATACTTAGCAGTACGATAATTCTACAAACGTACTCCTATCACTTGTGCTGCATCATCTTGTGTTAATATATGATGTTCCTATATAATCAGCACAAAGTTGGCTGATAACAACTCTTGAGCATTATATTTAAGGGATGAAACATTGAATAGTTTTGTGTATTGTGCTATGATAAGACCACGCACAGTAAAAGATTGGGGTACTTTGAGCAGACCTATAATTGTATCACATCAAAATAGTTATTTCCTTAGTAATTTAGTGCATCGAATGAAGAAACGAAAATGAAGCACTGGTGAATTGAACATGTATAATGGATTTTTGTCCACATTGACATTCCACAAGTGCGGTATAGATCTTTATGTTTGGAGCCCGTATACTCTTCATGAAGATGGCACCTTATTAATGTACTACTCATTGTTTTGAATAATATTGGGATGTGGTTGTAATATTGTTTACATATGGGGTGTGTACAGTCTATGATCTCAATTGAGGCATATATATAGAATTTCCACTCAAAATAGGAAAGTACTTCATTTTGTTGTTTCTGGAGGTATTCACATAGATCATACCTTTAACATAAAGCAAACAAGTGCTAATTTGTTATTGGATTGTTCGCAGAATTCAATATCAGCATAATTTAACATATGTAAATATCCAAAAAGTGGTTACATGACCAAAAATCCCTTCATATAGGATTTCCACTGCAAAATGGGATGATGCCTCAACCTTTTACATTGTTTCTGATAACTTTCACACAAACTGAATAAAACAAACAGGTGCTAATACTTATTAAACTGTCTATTTCTTTCAATATAAGGTGCAGTGGTGGTCAGGTGGCCAACAATCCCATTACAGCTACACAGGATGTGCTATAGCACTCCAAGATGTAGAAGTCTTCAGTAAGGTAAGAAATACAATACTACCCTATAATACAATGATTTTTTCAATAGGCTGTCTGATATAACTATTAAGGTATTTTTGGTCACATGACCGCTTTTTGTTGTTTTTGTGTGTGCAATGCTACAAACAATCCAATGGTAAATTAGTACTTGTTTGCTTTATCTTAAAGGTCAGTCTGTGTGAAAATCTCCAGAAACATCAAAAGTAAGCACCTTCCTATTTTGAGTTGGAAACCCTATATTATACAAGTGGAACAAAAAATTAGGAATTTTCAATATGAGTAGGGATCAAAGTAATAAAAAGTACTGAAACAAGAGAGATTATCTACCACCTGAAGTCATGCTAGTACACATGTAATCGCTACTTCAGTTGCCAAGATTTAAGATATAATGGCACTGAAGTAGGGATTACGTGTGTACTAGCATGACTTCAGGTGGTAGATAATCTCTCTTGTTTCAGTACTTTTTATTACTTTGATCCCTACTCATATTGAAAATTCCTAATTTTTTGTTCCACTTGTTTGTGTACTTTTTACAAACATTGCATGAATCTTATCTTTTATGTGCATGCAGTTTCTATTACACAGGACACTAAAGTTACTATTTCTTCAATGTCCATGGTTTGCTAGCTATGTTATAGACAACATTACCTGTGTTTAGATCCTTTGCACAGTTTCTCAATATTAGAAAAGTAGTACTTGCTGGTTGAGGATCTAGTAGCAGCACGGGATTTGGCAACATCCTTGCGGTAATGTTCTTTAGTGCTCTCTGCAGAATCCACACGAGACTTTTCCAAGTCTTGATGGTAGTGTTCCCTTTTCTTTTTTACAACTTCAGTGCGAGACTTTTCCAAGTCTTGATGGTAGTATTCCCTTTGCCTTTCCGCTGACTCAATGCGAGACTTTGCCAAATCATTGTTAAATGATGTTTTGGTGGCTTCAGCTGATTTCTCACGCGACGCTGTTACATTTTTGTAGTACTCATTAGCATGACGCTGTGATCGGCATTCACTGCTGTACTCCTTTCTCTCTGAGAGTATAGACTCTGTATGAGCTTCATAGTACGCCCTGTTATTCTCCTTCTTTCTACTCTTCCGTGCCGCTTCCTTCGAAGGCATTGCCGCACCCAATATTGCCTCAGAGAAAACACACAAAGCAATAATAACCACAATACCCTTAGCTAACGCTATTTTGCTACGAATTATTTCTAATATCGCTCAAATACTTGAGGTAGATACGTTGTTTACAGCAAAGAAATGCGTTTACAAACGCAAGCAATATTAATTTTGCCGGTTAACTTTGCCAGAAACAAAAGATATAAGTCGCTAAATATATTCACTTACACGTACAAAGCTTCCCGATTGTGAACAGCTCGCTCTTCCTGCTCAAAATCAACTTCGAACTTTCAACCACGCGTATTCGAATATTTTACCGCGAAGATTATGATTACTCTATTTAGCGAGTACTCTTATTGAAACGGACTGCACCATACATTGAAGCCATTTGTGGAGTTATTAACACTACCTGTAGTGAATCCAGGACGATGGCGACATTAAAGAACGATGAAAGGTAAGACCCTAGCGCAAGGATTGTATTTCTATCGGTGTAGGAAAGGTTTAATCTATAGGCAAAGCGAACCGTTTTCATGCAAGAAGTAGGACTGTAGCTGTTGCCATCTTCCCGCTAGGCCTGGTTGAAGGCATCAGTTAGGGAGTCAGTCACTAGAAAATTCGATCAGATAGATTTTTTTTAAAAATTCGTGGAAACTCATAGGATGCATTTCGCGTCATTTTGAAGGCGAAATCGTGCTTCACTTTTGTAATACAATACTGTTGAATCGCCGAGATGGTTTTGCAAGTCCGCTTTTGGTACGTAATTTTTTGGCGGGAAATCGTGAACCTTTACGATCCCTACCATTAAGTACTACCGTACTTAATGATAACATTCATATTTCTGATCTTACTTCTATATAGCTACAGATTTAGGATACTGTTGGCTTCTTATAATATTATTCAATTAGATTGAAATTAAAAATTAATTGTTGTTTAGAGTTATGCTCCTAGCTTTCTTTAAAGCCTAATTGGGCCTCCTACTGTGCCTTGTATATTGTCTTTACAGTACCTAAAATATTATTATTATTTGAATAAAAACACAGTACCATATATATAATTAAATATTACAAAGTTAGTCAATCAGATATTATTATTGTAATAAAATACACACCATGTACAACATGAGAAACTAATTATTCTGAAACTATGCCATAGTTCAGAGGTGTTCTGTTATAAATCTTCTTAGGATGTGGCAGGAACCTAATCAGGGGCTAAAAAAGGGGCTAGTTGTGGCCAAAAAGCTAGTTGTAAATGACTTTTGGCTAGTTGTAAATGGTGATTTGGCTAGTTGTAAAAGTCAGACTAAATAGCAAGATGTACCACAGAAAAGAATAAAGTAAAAATTGCGTATTATGTGCTGTGCATGTTTATAGGGATTTGACTAAAGTACATCTAGATCCAGTCTTGAGATTGCCATTTTCAAAAATTTTCCACTTGCGGTCCACTAAATTTGCAATTATGCATGGTCATTTTCACAGTCAACTGTTGATATAAAATAATTGCCTTAAAATCTCATAAAACAATTAATAGCTTGATCTAAAGAATTGGCTTGTACGTCACACCGTAAGCTTGTTTGTTATTTCCTAATTCCAGATCTCAGTCATTTATCTCAAATTGTTTCCAGATTCAATCTTGCCACAATTATGTTTCAACTAGATAAATATGCTCCCACACTCCCCTGAAATCCCTTCAATCATTCTCTTCACTGACATTTTGCTACACAACAATTGTGACAATGTAGAGCACAAAGTACAAAATATGTAGTTAATTCAAACACAAAGAAAATTTTGTTTATATCAGTGTACTACTACCCCCCGGTATCAGGTTTGGGCTAGTTGAAAAAAGTAGTTTTTTAGCCACTGAACCCAATAGGATGCTTTTCTGTATAGTTTAGAAATCAAAGTGCCATAGAAGATGTTCAAAGTTTGGAGATGCTTGGCCAAACACATGGAGATTGATCCAAGGGAGCCAATCACAATTGGCACAGTATCTTCAGATACAACCAAATCTTCAGAAACAGTTAGCTTTCCCTTAGATATTGCAGCTGTTACACATTTCTCTATTCCAAACTTCATGTGAATGGCATTGCTAAACAATTTAGCTAAATGCCTTCACAAGACTGTTTAATTAATTTCTGCTTTTAGCAAATAATTTTAAATCATCTAAATATAGCAAGTGATTCAGAACTATAAATGATCTTAATTAACAATAAAGCCTTTAATTATTTATTACTGCGAAGCACTCAATGCAGAGTATAATACACAGATATACATTGAACAAGAAAAAAATAATTATAATCATACAATAAATTTTTAAAACTATTAAGGGATGGCTGATTGACAATGTTTTGTGGGAGATTGTTCCATAATTTGATTGTAGAAGGCAAAAAGGAGTATACCGTATGCAAGGAAATTTTGATGTCAGAAAAATTTGTCAAATGTTTATAAGCGCCTTTAAAAGTACGGGTTTTGTCTACAATTTCTTGATTTTCGTCAATATTTTATTCATCAAATCTGCTGAAGTGTGAATTCATCAAAGTTTTCTTAAGCTTTTTTTTTTGTTTGTTATTAAAATGCACACATAAACAGTTCAATCAGACAAAGGGAGCTTTCTCTCACACACTGCCAGAGAGAAGTCTGTCAGTTCTCTCTGGGGCCGACCGACTGCTACGAAGACACATAATGGCTGATCGCAATAAGGAAAAAGACAATCTGCAGCGAATAAAGGAGATGACAACATTATATTTCTGGTTCTGCTTTGTAGCGAGAAGTGAAATTTTTCTTGCGTCAAAATTCCCTTGCATACAGTAGGTAAGAATTAATTTTGGCATTTACTGGTAACATTGAGAATTGCTGACAAAGCATCAAAGCCATCACACAGCAACAAACAATCACCTTGAAAAAGAAAACAACTTTCATATTATAGGTATAGCAGGTTATTGGCCTATAGTTAGATGGTACTGCCCCATGTTTAGGGTTCTTGATGCAAAGTTGTACACCCCTGCAACATCCAAAAATCAACTTAAGATTTGTTTGAAAGCACATCATTTAGATAGCAACACAACCTACTATGCAGAGCTGTAAACTTTTAAATCTGAAAGCCATGCAGCCCGTGACTTCCAATTTTTAATTCCAGATACCACATGTAGAAAGAGATATTCAGTGATTATTGGAGTTTCCATAGACTCAGCAGGTTTTGTATCTGATGATATATGTGATAGAATGAATACATCGTACTGACATGCATTGCTTCTTACAGAGCCCTTTCCAAAAACTTAAGGTTTCCTCAACTGGTGGAATAACAACAGCTGCCTGATTGAGATGCGAGTTTAACATATCAAAAAAGGCATGTTTTTGGTGTTTAAACATTCCATTTCATTATGTCTGAATGAAACGTGTTTAGACTTGTATCGTATGATTCGTATCGCTTTAGCCTGCATGTTACATGTGTAAGCACAAATCCTTAATTATTATTACTATTATTAACACTTTACAGTGACCAGCACTGAAGGTCTGACAGCAACTTGTGCTGCAGCTTTAGGATTACCTAACCTAATTACAAAGACTTAGACTTCAATGACTTATAGCTAATAAAGTGTCACTATTATTTTAAAGTATGAGGAAACATTTCCCTAAGATAAGAGACAACTCCTCACTACAACTAATACCAGTTGGTTAACCTTGGAATTCATTTAGTTCATATCAGCTAGTTGATTCAGCATCATTTTCTGTTTATATACATATATCAGGGGCGGATCCAGAGTTTGGAAAGAGGGGGGGCACCTTTCTAAAAAACAGTTGAAGACCAAAAAAACTCGCTGAAAACCAGTTGAAGACCAAAAAAAAAAAAAAAAAAAGGTCACAACAATAATAGCTAGTTATCCTTACCAACTATATCACGTCTGTTATGTGAAATAAAATCCTATTTATAGCTTCATAGGTAAGCTACACTGCCTCATGAACATTGTGACTGCTTTATTAGAGTAATTGACTGCTCTATTAGAGTATCTCGATCTTGTATGCAATTTCTTGAAGGGGGGGGGGGGGCATTTGCCCCAAATGCCCCATCCTGGATCCGCCACTGTATATACCATATAAGCAGAAATTTTGGTGAGCAGGATATGTGGTGTTTACTTAATTTTGTATTTGGCGAGAGTTTAAGTTGACAAAACTGATGCAACGTGGAGTCCCGAATGGTAGCAAATTGTATAAGGTTTACAGCGATTTGCATGTCGGTTGTCAGTCGCACAAAATACTGAATGGGACTCACGTGAAAACCAACCAATGATAGGCGGCCAGACTTTTTCAAATTCTTACGATGTATCTGACTGACTGTTTTTCGCGTGATATCACCAGCGAAAAGAATTGTAACAGACAACCGTCTTGCAATTTACTGTACTACGTTTTACCTCGCATACTGGAAAGTTTCATATGAGGCGGAGGACGGAGAATCCATGACAGTGTAGCAAAAGGAAACGAAGTGATTGGGAACATTCTCTGTGATATTTATACAGACACTGAATCGTAGAATTGTTTGATTAACTGCAGGCTGACCTCCAGTACATCTATGTACACCACCTTGCTTTTTGTTTGATCTTGCGCCTGTTCAATATTAGAACACTAATTGCGATGTTAGGCGCAATCTGTGAATTTGCGCAGTTTATAAATTGCGCTGCGCATTTTGTGAATTCAGAAAATACACAACAATTTATAAATTGCGCAGGTGTCATACTGACATATGGCAAAGGGCAACGAGAGATGAGACACATTACAGTCGTATCGGTTGCCGACCTACTGTCATTCCATAGATAATTAACGTGGTCATTCCAAGTGTTTGATCACGAGATTTCCTCGTGGCAGTGTATACGAGGTGTGAGTTTCGAATCACTATCAGTGAGTTTAGACTTAGAGATACGTCGGAAAGAGGGTCACGCACAGAGCTTCTGTAGAGGAAAATATCTTGATCCCAATCACACCTCCAAAAGCTAAACAGTAACTTAACGGAGCTGCAGAAGACTGATAGCTAACAGACGTTTTGAATGGAGTGGAAAGAAGTGATTTTAATTAGCCCTTTCATTGCTGAAACAAAGAAGCCGGTTTGTTTTGTTAAACTACCCAGAGCTCATGCAGTGAAGTTCAGAAAGATGTTCTACATTTGCCTGCCAAGCAAAGAGTAAGAAACTAAACCTGCTTTGTACCTGCCCTTCACAAAATTCTGTAATTACAGCGGAATGAGAATGTCAAAACTGTCTTAGGCCACCATCGTTTAGTTGCAACAGTTGAGAATTTTTATGACGTAGTAGAGAGTGTGCATTCAACTAAAAATGGACATGTAGACTACAAGAAAATACTTGCAGAGGTATGGGAATATAGTGAATTATGTATGCTATCAGTATCTTTTGCAAGTATGATTGACACAAAATAAGTTTGTTTCACCTGGACTCGCTATTGAACCGACAGTAAAACGTAGACAAAAAAGGGTCACTAAACGAAAGAAAAAACCACAAAACTCAACCTGGGCTTGAACCCTGGACTACTGGAACTGTAGGCAGTGGGCTGGAACTGTAGGCAGTGGGCTTACCACTGTGCTACCGCTGCTAGCTACCCACTACCCCTACTTTTCTACCTTACAAGTAGAAGCAAAAATTTGTAATTTTACATTCGATTAGGGATCA
This sequence comes from Dysidea avara, assembly GCF_963678975.1. NCBI lineage: Eukaryota > Metazoa > Porifera > Demospongiae > Dictyoceratida > Dysideidae > Dysidea > Dysidea avara. Next base: position 29,722,383 of record NC_089279.1, on the reverse strand, counting down.
TAGTAATAAAAAGTAAAGAAACAAGGTGGTTGCCTATATATGCCTGCAAATGTACTAGTGGACATTTAATCCATAATTCAGTCTTCAGAACCTCTGTTGTACAGCTATAGACTGAATTAGGGATTAAATGTCCACTAGTACATTTGCAGGCATATATAGGCAACCACCTTGTTTCTTTACTTTTTATTACTATGATCCCTAATCGAATGTAAAATTACAAATTTTTGCTTCTACTTGTTTGTTTACTTTTTTTAAAACCATAATTAGCTTGAAATTGCAGAGTATAGGGATATATCACTTGTTATATTGTTTTACTGAAATTTAATATCATGCCTGCACCATGCACTTATTTATGTACTATATGCTCCCTACACTGTTAAAATGAAGAGTAACCACAACTCTCAAAGAGTTCCCAGTGTAGGGAGGATTTAACACCCCTGGAGAGTAACCATTACTCTAAAGGAGTAACTGGGGAGTAACACTTGCTCTGAAGGTAGTGTCACTTACTCTTCAGAGTAATGGTTATTCTCTTCAGAGTGTTGGTTACTCTCCATGGGGTGTTAAATCCTCCCTACACTGGGAACTCTTCAGAGTGGTGGTTACTCTTTATTTTTAACAGTGTACTCCAGTTTAAAATTTCTAATTTTCTTAACATATTTGTTTGAAAACTTTTTTGTAACATAAATTTTATCTCTGCAGGGGGATCGAGCTATACAGGCATACAGATTATGGAATGTTACCCTGCGATGCTGTGCATATTACATATGTAGAGATCATCAAGTCAGAACATGCAGGTGCATGTGTTGTGATATTATAGTATGCATTAATGTGTAGCAGTGAAATGCAGCATAAAATAACCACATGCATGCAGTAGCTTTATAGTGGAGGCTTAAGTAATTAAAGCTATAAGAAAGTGTTGATAGTGACATTATGTGCAATTATAATAGCTATAGTTTGGCTTCAATCATATATATCAGTCATTATGCATATTTTATCTGATAAGTGTTAAAAGTAGAGATATCCAACTAAATTAAATAATTAACATTCCATACATTCATTGGTATGACAAATATTGTGCATTTTGTCAGGGTCATTTTAGTGTAAACCCCACCTCAATCAGTGGTTCCTATCAAAAGATATAAGGAAAAGAAGTTGATGGTGTGATGATTTTTGTGTACAGCATTTCAATGCTTTTTATGTATATTGCATGGCACCAAACACAATATACAAAGTGTCATAAATCTAGATAGGAAACTAATAACGACATGAAATTTTCACCACATATCTATTTTATGAAGAACAGCATATGAACTAAATAAAACCTCTCAAAAGTGACCACTTCCTTGTAGACTGACCACTCAGAATATTACATGAATAAAGCAAGTGATTCACAAATAAAACTGTGTGTACTGTGTAATACTAAGTATACACAGGTACTTAATGCATTTTCAAGGATAACTAACTAGAAAAATCAGTAATATTTTATAAATGGCAAGTACTGGCATCGCAAGTCACAATTAACACGTACTTCGGAAACATGACAATCAGATAACACAATGTAAGAGCAACATTATTTTTAAAATAGATTTGTTTGGACACTGCACTGTTAAAACGAGGTGTTACAGGTACACCCATCGTAAAGGTGTTCATGTACACCCATGGTATTTACAACACCCTAGGGGAGTATTGTAGCACTTGGGGTGTTGTTGAACACCACAAATGTCATTTTACTCCCCAATAATAGCTAAGCCACTGTAAGGGTGTTTGCCTACACCTAGGTATATTGAAACCCACAATTGGATGCTTCTATTGAAAATTAGGTTATAAGTACAGTTTGCTAACTTCTATAAGAGTGACTTGGAAACAACTATGTGGTAAGTATAAGGTGTTGCAAATATATTATTGCGTACTGCTAATGTGCTTTGTTGTTGGTAGTCATTGAGTATAAATTGAAATCAACATGAAGGTTACTGGAATGCTATAGCAAGCCTACATTTCTTTTCAACAAAATGCCACCATGGAGAGCACTAGAACACCTTTATAGCTATTCCTAGAACACCCTTAGGGAGTGTTGCAATGCCCTTGTAACACCTTTTAGTTGCTCCTAGAGCACCCCTGGGGAGTACTACAACTCCCTTCAAAGGAGCTTAATTTAAACAGCAGTTAGAACTCCCCCAAAGGTGATTGGATTACACCCTATTTTTAACAGTGTGCTCAGCTTTATTTGTCACATTGTAAGCACTAAGGATGATAATTATTATATAACACAATGACATCACTATACTACAAAGAGAAATTATTAATAGTTTCTGATCAAAATTACAATCACTGAAGCTGCCATAAAATGGATCAAAACAGCAGTAAATACACCAGAATATAACAACAGGTACGTGTGAAGCCATGTAAGGTTGGTATCACATGCCAGTCTCCACTTTGAAAAGATTATGCTCAACCTTGAACCTTATTTTGCAATTCCGCGCAAGACAACAAACTGCTCACCTTCAAACTATACTTGTATCGATGCAGGGGGATGCCTTGAAGCCAAGGGTGATTGTAATGCTGAATTCTGAGCAGTGTTAGATGGCGATTTACCTTTAAAAGGGCCATATTTCCATCGTAATCCAACATCAATCGTCCTCCAATCAAAAAACACATGGAAAAATCGAAATCAGCATATATGGTTTGCCCAGAACCACTTTCTTCGTCCTCATCAGCAGCAGATTCACGCGGAAACCTCGGCTATCACAGGTGCCACATTCTTCCAATTAGAATTACGTACGCAATTATTTGTATGGGGTCCCTATGGGGATTTTTATTTCTCAAACTTTGATTTGCTGTATTTCAATAAATACCGCATGGATTTTATTCCAGTAAAATGCAATACAAAGTACGAAGCATTGGCTACCATTTACTGGAACGGCAACTTGTGAAACGTTTATTGAAGGTGTATAATTTAAGTAGCAAAAATATGTGTGAAAAATTGGTAGGTTGGAAATCGCTATTAAAAGGACAAAAGCATGTGAACTCAGCGAAATTTATTTAGTACAATAATAATTAATTACAAATGATTGATCTTTTCTATAAAATTCATCATCATATTTCATCATTGTTTCAGCATGCTCTCTTCTGTCTGGGAAGCAATAAAACCCAGAATAACGGAACAGCGGAATAATGGAATAAGCGAAAATTACATTCTTAATATTTTACTATACTATATATACAGTCTATAGCATTTATACAATACTCACCTCGTAGCAATTCCACAGAGAATCACTAAGGCGATCCTCAGGGCGATCTTTAAATAGAACTAGCACAAAACTAACCACTCTAGAATAATCTAATTAAGCTAAAATACTTTCTAATACACTTTACTACAAAATCGCTACAACACTATAAGTTCTTTCTGCTACAGCTACTTATACCAGCCATTACACACGAGTAACTGCCCGAATTTATTAGTGACAACATTCCATCCTAAGAAGTCTTCTCTGAAATAATCTACTTTGGCTAACCTGTTAGTTATCCATCGCCAAACAAGCTTAATGTAAATTCAAAAGGTTAAGTGCTGTATTTAGCTGACATCACTTTGTGCAGCTTGATTCTAATAAATTCGGGTAGTTACTCGTGTGTGATGGCTGGTATAAGTAGCTGTAGCAGAAAGAACTTATAGTGTTGTAGCGATTTTGTAGTAAAGTGTATTAGAAAGTATTTTAGCTTAGTTAGATTATTCTAGAGTGGTTAGTTTTGTGCTAGTTCTATTTAAAGATCGCCCTGAGGATCGCCTTAGTGATTCTCTGTGGAATTGCTACGAGGTGAGTATTGTATAAATGCTATAGACTGTATATATAGTAGTAAAATATTAAGAATGTAATTTTCGCTTATTCCGCTGTTCCGTTATTCCGTATTCCGGGTTTTATTGCTAGCTCTGTCTGTTCTCCCTCTAGTCCCTCCTCTGTAGCCTCTACCTCCTCCTCTATAGCCATCCTGCATATCATTAATTGGTTTGTATGCTCCTCTTCCTCTAGCGCCACCTCCCTTGCCTCTAAATCTGTCACTTCCCCTGCCTCTGCCACCACCTCGTCTTCCTCTGCCAGTATCTATTCTTCCTCTTCCTCTGCCACCACCTCCACTGCCTCTTCCAATATCTACTCTTCCTACATCATCACTGTCTGCTTCTTCACTGTGTTTTCTTTTCAAGCCTTTATAATCAAATACTTGCTACGATATATATATCACTCACGCGACTAATAATGTCAAGAGTCGGCCTGACACTCCACTCTAGATCTAGACACGCGTGCTTATAGATTGCACGTGTTACTCGTGTATTCTAACATTTTAGTTCAATAGTGGAAAAGCTTGTCAAAATGCGTGCCTCAGCAGTCGATTAGTTCAAAGATATTTTTAGAGGCGCATAAGTACCTTGTACGCGCCTCTGATATCTATGATTAGTGTAAGGCGAATGCACTCTGTTTTCAGCTACCAACAAGGCTAATGGTATGTTAAACACCTACATAACATTTCAAGCAAAGAGTAGTGCAAGAAACGCCTGAGTAATTTTAAGTCTTGCACTGAAGCCATAACGCTCGCACTGAAGCCATTACGCGTACCGCAAATCGTCACCCACGTAGTACTGGAGTAAGGAAATGGGTACAAAGGATCTTTTAGGAGGACAAAGGTAGCACCATGACACATGCATTGTAGCTGCTGTGGTTGGTAAAAAGGCACGTCTCGGGCTGAAGCGACGTTGAACAGTGAAGAAATCAGGCCTGTAGCCTTAGCCGTTATCAAGTTATGCTTGTCTGAAGGCATTAGTTAGTTAGTTAGTTAGTTAGTAAGTCAGTCAGTCAGTCAGTCAGTCAGTAGAAAATTCTGTTCAATACAATTTTTTTAAAATTTCATAGCAACTTGGCGGAACGTTCTAGCATTGATCTGAAGACATTTTTGAGCTTGGCTATGTCTAACCAATACTGCTAATCTGTCAGAAAGTTAATATTAGCTGGTTTTAGGGTGATATTTATTGGGCAAGAAATCCCAAACCTTGTGGATCCCTAATATACAGTTACTATCGTACTGTATGATAAATGCTACTCACGTAGTAGTCGTACAGTAAGAAGAACGTAACGGTGAAGAAGAAACCAAACCTGAACCCGAGCCCAACCCTAACACTAATGTTACTTTTCGCGTCCCCAAAAGTCGAATGCTCGGGGAAGACGCGAAAGTAAAAAACCTTTTGGTTCAATAACCACTACCTTTTTGGCATCATGGTCTTGTTAAGGACGAAATTAATCATATACAGTGTAGCTACCAGTCTGTTTAAACATAATGCGCAGCAGTTTGTGAACTACCGTAAGAGCTGCGCATTTTATGAACATCAACTGGATTCTGGTCCATTCAGTGTACCGCCGTTATGATTCAAGTGCGTATCATAGCTGCTTTCAGGGTGGAATAACAGGCTTCTTTTACCCTCTTTGTAATATATTAGGCTGAAGGGACATGGATAAAGACGCATTCTAGCTACATTGCAGACTATCTCTCCCTTCAAGGTTCCTTTGCATGCTTGTAGCTGGCCTGGATAAGGTGCTTTCTCTCTCAGCCTTTCCCTCTGCGCACTCAGCATTTGTGGTAGCTAGCAAGTTCATCTCGTTTCGATCGGCTGATATTGATGGGCACATGCATGTACAGTCAGCCTGCTAGTATGTTTTTCTAGCAGTTGTCCAGCACAAACAAACACTGCACATGCATACTCCACCAGTAATGAAATGTATATCAGCACAAAAGGTTTGGTGCATTGTAACTCGTGTCCCAACATCATATCTTTAATGTCAAGTTTAATGGTACATGTACTTATAGTTTCACTCTCAAATTATCCCATGCATGCAGATGTAACTATTCAAAATTCCAACTATTCACCAAGAAGGTTAGAGCAATATAGATACAAACATGTATATGTTTACTTAATGGTACAAATGAGTACACAGAATGTGATGATGTATATTTATCTGTTTGCTGTAGCAATTAATAGGTGCATAATTATAATAATTTTTGTGGCATAGTCTAACTTATTTCAATACATTTCATTTTAAACAAAGGATAGTTGAGTTTCACTCAGTGGGTAGTCTGCACGAACAGAGTAAAGTCAAATAGTTAACTGAAAACAGGTGCCAGACTCATCTGAATGTGACAATAATTAGGCAACTACACTTTGCTTTCAGCCATGTTCAGCCAGTTACACAGCATTGCATGGGAAGCTCCTCTGGAACCATTCCAGTCACTACAGTAACAGAAAATACAGATAACTTCTGTTACACGTGTAGGGAAGCCATTACGTGAAGCTAGCTACCACAAATCAACATCTTCCACTGTCAACAAAGATACATAAAAGAAACCTCAAGTAGGTCCCTGATGTTCGCATTATAAGTACTGCAGTATGCCAAATTAAGATACCAAGCAACGTTGAACAGTGAAGAAATCAGGGGGTCTGTTCCAGGTAATTGTAAAGCTAAGTACTGTGTGAAAATACACACATAGCTAGGGGGTCTGGAGGCATGCCCCTACACATTTCTTCTAAGATCACTTACTGACTGCTCTATTAGAACAAATGACTGTTCTATCAGTCTTTTTCCATCAGAAAATTGATAAGTGGGCTCCATAAATTGACAGCTGGTTGCTATGTCTATGAGGATCACAAAGTTTGGCCTCTTGCAAAAATATCAGCTAAAATCCAGCTTGATTTGTCCTTCACTAGCTACAGCTTGGCATTATTACAAACTTGGGAACTGGACTACTTGTTCAGTATTATATATGATTAACCACCCATCTCCACAATATCCCAGTCTTATGACTAGTGGCTATAAATTTTTGTGATGCTGAGAATATGTCCTCCACAAAAGACATTTTTAAAAGTATGTTGTGTTTACATACATAGTCATTACATACATGTAAATTGTAACCGTCAACTGGTAAAGCAAATGGGCAATACCATGCAACAGTGATACTATCCTCACAATATTCATCCTATAGCCCTCTTCTCAAACAAGCATCAATTAAAATTAACTGCTTTTAATTAATAAGTGATACAAGTGCCAAAAGTGTACACAATAAAAAATATTTTTGTCATATATCAACTTGTCCTACGTATTACTAAGTTGCCAGTCATATTCTACAAGACTGTTAGTTGATTGGAAGATGTTCAAGATCTCTGAAGGTCAACTCCACTTGCAACTTGAGCATACTCAGCTTCACAAATTTATCAAGGTTTTCATATCTTTGGTTTTCCGTTGTAGCTGCTGGTACAGTATCCTTACTGTCTAATGTTCTATAGCTAATCTAGAGTGTGTGGAGAAGTGTGATGAAATATTTTTAGTGTGTCTCTGTGTTGAACTTACTAGGTTGTTAAGGGCTGAAATACTGCTCTCCATGAATTTGATAGTTTCACTGTATTTAATAATGATATAATCATCAATCTCATTGTCACCAAGACTTTGAATAACAGGGAGTAGTTGTGTTAGTGATGTGACGTCATCCCTGATGGTATTGATATCCTACAAGTGTGAATAGTAACCTTATTGTGTATGTACCATGTGTGTGTGTGTGTGTGTGTGTGTGTGTGTGTGTGTGTGTGTGTGTGTGTGTGTGTGTGTGTGTGTGTGTGTGTGTGTGTGTGTGTGTGTGTGTGTGCAGTGTGTGTGTGTGCAGTGAGTGTGTTTGTGTGTGTGTGCAGTGAGTGTGTTTGTGTATCCATGTATGTATGAGACTGTATGCAGGTGTTGTCTATGTACAAGAGATTCTCAACTTACAACTTCACACATTGTGTTGTAGCGTACGTAACAGATTTGGTGAAACAAGTTATATATTTCATCCTATAAAAGCAATGCAAACACAATGATAATTGTCATACTTATAATTGTTACCATAATCTATAACTAGTGTTTGTACATAGATGTGTGTAACTACCTACGTACTTTGGCCAACTCCAGATGTGTAATTTGTTGCAGTATTTTATAAACCTGCAATTTTGCATTTTCATGTAGTCCACTGATGTCAGAGGTAGGAATAGTTGTTTTCTGTTCAGTTGAATCACTGTTAACAGGAACTGCTTGACCTCCCATCACAAGCACCAAAGCTACAAATCCTATGATGATGTTGATCCTAATCATTTTCAGGTCTCTTCTCTTTGATAACAGATCCTTTTAGTTAGATGTTCTCAACTCTGATTTGCTCTCAACTGAAATGTTCAAGTTGAGAGCAGCTCTTTTATACTCTTTCAGCAATGTATTTTGCTACATAATCAAAACTACCAGCAAGAACAAATGTACTGCCACTAGTAGACCATCAACACCTTACTTTGTAGTTTACAATAGTGGCTTCATCATATTCAGGCACCAATCAACACTTCTGTTTAATACCACAGTAGTTTTAAAAGCCATTCAATACCTCTGAGGCATTAATTTCATCAAAGGTGTACTTGTGTCAGTGGGTTTGCTACTGATATGTTGAAATTTGGGATCTAGTATGTGGGATGGGAGTAATGCGTCATAAGTAACACATAAGCCGGTAACACGTTACGTAATCTTATTACTTTTGTGATAACTAAGTAATATAACGAAATACGCTACAAAAATAGGTACAGCGGATTTCTCTTGCGTTTGAATCTTCGTATTCTGTATTGCTCACATGCCTTCACTTTCAAAGCCTGGCACGTGCACAATACGGGCTACGGAAAATTCGAACGCAAGAGAAATCTGCTGATTTCTAATTTTCCGTAGCCCGTCACGTATTGTGTACGTGCCAGGCTGAATACAGGCTACGGAAAATTCGAACGCAAGAGAAATCCGCTGTATAGCTATAACTCAATATACTTTACTTACTAATGTAGCACGTTACCTAAGCAATATAGTTACTGTAACGAGTCTAATATTACGTAATATTATAAAGGTTACTCGAAAATAATATATAAATAACTATTACAATTACAAACAACTATAACAACTACATAAACTACAGGGCGAAAACTATATAACTAGGGGACAAGGGGATTAACGGAGTTAGTAATCTCGTTAGTAATCCACTGTGTAACGCCTTGCCACAACGAAGTAATGAAGCCTGCTGAATGAAGCTTATTCACCAGCTCAGGCTTACTTTATATAACCAAGATTTGCACATTGCCCAACAACGCAATCATGTCACATGATAGGGTGGTAGTTTCACACGTGACAGCTTAAGGCCGTGGACACAAAGTAATATAATATGTAATATTATTATAGTTACTTTATTTTTTGGGTAATATGTAACTGTAACTAAATAGTTTTGTTGCAAGTACTATGTAACTAGTTACTTATAAAAAGTAACTGTCCCAACACTGGTTGGAAACATGACCGGTTCTGTTATAAGAAGGGGATTTTTCTAAAGAGCAATGAAAATTATTAATTCCGCTATTTTAGTATCCACATCCTAGCTCTGTTGCTAAATAACCAATTCTCCTGGGAAAAATAAATTTGTAAATACAATTCCATGAATTACTATTTCCAACTTAAGTTAGGGTTAAGTAATATTTCCATCAACAATAACAGAGAAATACTACTTCATACATATCAGACCTAGCAACTTTTATTAGCCCTTAGATAAGAAAACTTTTAATTACTACGTAATAAGGTTTAATGCTCAGGATCTACTAGAGGTGCAGAATACCTAACAGTGACATTTATTCACTGTAAAATAATGATTTTAATTTTCATCAGTGTAGCTAGCTACTTGGCTGAACAAAATAAGTTATAACATGCATAAAGCAGTGGAATAATGCTACAATCATGCATATGAGTTGTTAATTCCTATACATTTTCATGCTAACTTTATGAAATAGCTAGAGAGTTCTGTAATCTGGAGAGAGCCATTTCACAGGTGAATGTGTTAAACCAGACTTCTAATAAACTCGTACACTGTTTAAAATGAAGTGATATAATTATAGTAGTACCTAGAGGTGCTATTTTTTGACTGGAGCTGTCGCACTTTTAGGTGCTATCATAGCACTTTATTTTTAACAGTGTACGTATATAATCATTTTTGTACTATAGTGTATTAAACTATATGGTTATGTTAATCTTGTCAGTATAGTTGAGTTGTGAGGAACAACATATTGATTGATTTGTGGCTTGTGGTTAGTATCAAGCTAGTTATCCAGTATTAAAATCACCAACAATTTTATCACATCATTCTGATACTAGTATAGAAACTTTAATAATTTTTGGACTATTGCCAGATTACGCATACTGAGCAGCATACAGTAATTCTACTAAATGTACTTCCGTCACTCGTGCTGCATCATTTTTGTGTTAATAATGATGTTCGTATAATCAAAACAAAGTTGGCTGATAACAAACTCTTGAACAATTAGATTTACGGGATGAAATATTGAATATTTTCTGTATAGATCATGTGCCCTACAAACTCTACAATAAGACCACAGTAAAAGATGAGGTACTTCAAGCAGCTCTATATATCGCATCAAAGTAATTCCCTTAGTAATATAGCTAGTGCATCAAAAGAAGAAGTGAAAATAAAGCACTGGTGAACTGATGGATTTTTGTCCACATTGGCATTCCATAAGTACGGTATAAGACCATGTAGGTCTTCATGTTTGGAGCCTATGTACTCTTCATGAAGATGGCGTCTTGTTGATGTACTACTCATTGTTTTGATTATGCCGGAAGAATAATATTGGGATGTGGTTGTAGTATTGTTCAGTAGTACATACATATGGTCTATAATCAGTGTTAGTCCATTGCCATATGTGTAAAGCAGTTGTACATGTGGTATGTAAAGCATAAGCTAAAGCTGCAGAGAAGTAACATTACGTCAAACATTAACTCATCCCAATAGAAAACTCATTGTTAGTGAGTATTACATATCCCTGACTAGTCTATAAACATGTAGGCAGTGCTCCTACCCACAATGGTCTCTATAATATTCTGCAATACATACATATTATACAGTTCTAATAAGAAATGGGTAACATCTGTCATTGCTTACTTCGTATATTACATGCAGTTTATTAATTAATAGGAGAGCTGCAATTTGTCATTTGTATATTCTGTGAAAGAATATACCTCTAAAGCATAAGGCCATGTAAAGTTAATTATATGTTTCTGGTCCTACCAATTCCCCAAAACTGACCAGGTGACCAGGCTTTTTTTCCTTTTTTTTGTTGCAACTTTTGAACATGGTACACTACATTTGACATAGCAGTACATGGAATCTTAGGGAAAAACAAAGTTAATGTATAAAGTTAGTGCATCTTCATAAGGAAAGAGTGTTGAGTGTTTACAAGGCATGAAAACCTTTCAATGGAGATAAAATATTACAAATTATTGCATGGTGATTGTGCAATTTGTTCAGCAAAAAAAATGACCAGGAAAGAAACCAGAAACATACAATTAACTTTTCTTGGCCTAATAGTAAGTGAGGGAAAATTTTCTATAGTTTCAATGATTTACATTTAATAATTAGGAATTAGGATGATAAATTATTTACCAATTTCTTGTAGTTTTGTTTATCTTTTAAGACTTTACAACTAGCACTGCATGCTTGTTTGCTACGTGGCGATTTCATGATTTGTCCTTAGCAGGAAGATCTTCACAGTAGCTGCAGTAAATTCTGTCCTACCGTTTTTGGATTTGTGTAGTTAAGGTACTGTATAGCCTAAATATATTTTGAGGGACAAAAATTTTTGCAGTTGTCTAATTTAAAATTTTCACTGATTTGCAAAATGTATTAGATATGATGGAGGTCTAAATATTAAATTTTATTTCCATTGTTAACCCCCAAAAACCTTGAAATTAGCAAAAAATTTCTCCCTCAAAATATTTAGGCTATGTAACCTATCATTCTGAAATGTTCATATTTTATCCTATAAAGCCCTCATTCCATATACAAGTGTAAATTAAAATAAAAAGTGGTGTGAGTGGATTGGTGAATTTGTGGGACCAAAATAGTGGGAAAACTGTACACAAAATAATATTTATATGTACTAAATTTACTTGTCCTATACAATGGCAGATCCAGGATGGGGCATTTGGGGCAAATTCCCCCCTTCCACTTTCCTCCCTACAACCTTGGTGGAAGAGCCATACTTCTTTTGATAGAAATACTATACACTTTGTCAGACCAAAATATCTCATGAAAACTGCATATTACCACCAGTATTACAAATGCATCTGAAATCAAAGTTAAAACGACTGTCAAACTATCCCAGCACGTTCGTGTGTGCTAAGCGCCTCTAAAATTAATTATCGTGTTGCTGGTGTTTAAGACTTTCATAGCCTTTTAAATAGCTTTTAAGACTTCATAACTATCTGCAAAGGCCATAATGAGAAAAATCAACCTGCTGAAGAGTGATTATTACTACTTAAAAATTACAGCAACTATACGTGCTCTCCCCAGCCACCCACAACTTGTGCCCCTCCCCATGCTAGCTCCTGGATCCGCCCCTGCTATATATTACTAAACTGCTAATAATTAACTTTGTCTCAAATCAAATTGCATGTATAATGAGTATCACATACCTTTCTACACTATACGTGTATTGTTGGCCTTGTTATTACTGTACTATTATAGCTTGTATTATAGGTCTCAATGTGTAATACAAGATCACAATGCAATATATTACCCGCAATGGTCTCTCTGCAATGCATTACATACACACAGGGATGGGTTATCTATCATTGCTCAATTTGTTTAAATGTCAGCATATACAGTTCATAGATTTCCCTTTAAAGGAAGAACTGTTATCCATACTGTGTCGATCACTTGGGGACAGTTCAGACTTTAAAAATGATTGTATCTGATCTGTCATTTAATTATGAAGGTAAGTTGTATCCAAAGGGAATCCCCTAAAGCTGGTCTGGTTTTTCCCTGCCATGAGAGGAGTGTCCTCACTGTTCAGCCCCTTCTCTTTTGTCATTCACAAGGGAAAACCACTAAAGGATATTGGTACTATAGTGTGCAAGAATCATCTGTGCATGTGCAGTTACTGATATTGATAGTTGTGCAGGCAAGTTACCAACTAGCATCATATTAAGTGATCTCAGGAGGCATTATGTTACATTCATAGTTCTGAATTTATGACTTTACCTCTATAGCTGCAGATTTAGCTTATACTATTATTTAACTATTATTTAATCTTAATCCTAATTGCTATTTAGAGATATATTCCTATTATATAACTTTCTTTGAAGCCTAATTGGGACTCCTGCTGTAGCTACCTTGTATACTGTCTTTACAGTACCTAAAATATTATTTTAAAGTATGAGGACACAAGATAAGAGACAGCAACTAATACCAGTAGGTTAACCTTGAAATTCATTTATTTCATATCAGCTAGTTGATTTGGCATCATTTTCTGTTTGTACGTATATATGCATAGATTGCATAATATACGTAGACCTCTTGTATAACTATGTTTAAACAGACTGGTACACTGTATATGATTAATTTTGTCCTTAACAGGATGATAGCCATGACAAAAATTCACAGCATCAATCATACTTGCAAAAGATACTGTCCTCCACAAAAGACATTTTTAAAAGTATGTTGTGTTTACATACATAGTCATTACATACATAGTCATGCATACATGTCAATTGTAACTGTCAACTAGTAAAGCAAATAGGCAATACCATACAACAGTGATACTATCTCCACAATATTCAACCTATGTAGCCCTATTCTCAAACAAGTATCAATTAAAATAAACTGCTTTGTGATATAAGTAACACAGAAAAAATTATGTCATAATCAACTTGTCCTATGTATTACTAAGCTGCCAGTTATATTCTACAAGACTGTTAGTTGATTGGAAGGTGTTTAAGATCTCTGAAGGTCAATTCCACTTGCAACTTGAGCATACTCAGCTTCACAAATTTATCAAGATTTTCATATCGTTGATTTCCTGTTGTAACTGGTACAGTATCCTTACTGTCCAATGCTGCAATCTACAGTATGTGGAGAAGTGTGATGAAGTGCAACCAAGTATTAGTGTATCTCTGTGTTGAACTTACCAGGTTGTTAAGGGCTGTAATACTACTCTCCATAAACTCAACAATTTCATTGTATTTAGTAATGAAATATTCATCAGTCTCATTGTTAACAAGACATTGAATAACAGGGAGTAGTTGTGTTAGTGATGTGATGTCATCCCTGATGGTATTGATATCCTACAAGTGTAAGAGAATAGTAACTAACATTGTGTGTGTCTGTGTCTGTGTCTGTGTCTGTGCAGGTATTATGTATGTACAAGAGATTTTCAACTTACAACTTCACACATTGTGTTGTAGCGTTTGTAGCAGATTTGGTGAAGCAAGTCATATGCTTCATTCTATAATACAATACAAACACAATGATACTACTGTACTTAAACTATAACTAGTGTTTGTATGTAGATGTGTGTGTACCTACGTACTTTGACTTATAATTTGTTGCAGTATTTTGTAAACCTGCACTTCTGCATTGTCACGTAGTCCACTGATGTCAGAGGTACAGATTGTTGTTTTCTGTCCAGTTGAATCACTGCTAACAGGAACTGCTTGACCCTTCATCACAAACACCAAAGCTACAGCAACTACAAGAACAATCCTAATCATTTTCAGGTCTCTTCTCCAAATTGATAATAGAAATTAATAATAGATCCTTTTAGTTAGATATTCTTGACACTAATTTGCTCTGAACTGATATGTTCAGATATCTGCAGCTCTTTTATACTCTTTCAACAGTACATTTTGCAACATGATCAGAACTATGTTGAAATTTGGGATCTCGTCTTTGAATAATGTGAGAAACATGACTGGTTGTATTCCAGTCCTGTTACAAGAAGGGGATTTTTTCTATAAACATCAGTGTATTTTAAAATTATTAATTCCACCATTTTAGTATCCACATCCTCTGCCAAGAATTATCCACTGATGATCAATTTCAACGTAAGTCAGGACTCCTGCAAGAATATTTCCATCAACAATAACAACAACAGAGAAATACTAGTTACTTAAGATATACCAGACACAGAAACATTTATATGAGATCCTTTCACTAATAAGGTTGGGTAGTTTGATGTTCAGTGTCTACTAGAGGTGGCCACTAGAGTATAGGAGGCATAATTGTAGTGACATTTCACTGTAACTATCATACAATTTATATGATTTTAATTTTCATCAGTGCAGCTACTTATTATAACATGCATGTAGTGAGATATAATAATTGCTACGATCATCCATATATTAGTTGTTAATTTTGTTGAACTAGCTAGATAGATCTGTAATCTGGAGGAAGCCATTTCACAGGTGAATGTGTTAAACTGCACTTCTGCTAAACTGATATACAAAATCATCTTTACACCATAATAATTATGGTTATGTTGATCTTGTCAGTATACAGTAGTTGAGTTGTAACAATTGGTTGATTTGTATAATTTGTGGTTAGTATCAAGTTACCCTCAAATCTAGTATTAAATCACCAACAATTTTATCACATCATTCTGATACTAGTATAGGAACTTTAAGGGGGCAAGCAACTATGTCCCATGGCTTCTGTGAATAAAATTATGTGCATTATAATCAGTGTTGGGCAAGTTACTTTGTAAAAGTAACTAGTTACATATTACATATTACTTGCAACTGAACTATTTAGTTACAGTTACATATTACCCATAAAATAAAGTAACTGTAATAATATTACATATTATATTACTTTGTGTCCACAGCCTTAAGCTGTCACGTGTGAAACTACCACCTTATCACGTGACATGATTGCGCTGTTGGACAATATGCAAATTTTGGTTATAAGTAAGAAGCTGATGAATAAGCTTCATTCAGTAGGCCTCGTTACTTCGCTGTGGCTAGGCATTACTCAGAGGATAACTAACGAGATTAGTAACTTCGTTACTTGTAGTAGGCATTCCAGTATCCGAGATTTTTTAATAAAAAAATTCTCCGTATATTCCCCAATAGAACCCTGGCACAAAATGACAACTCGTGTTTAACTTGGGATTGCTCCATCGTCTGAGCTCCAATGAGGATGAAAATCACTGTGGGGTTTGTCCACACGCTGATCATCACGAAAATCTTAGTTTTATCGTGCGCGTTACATATAAGTAAGTTTTGTGTTGTTTTGTAATCTTTTCAAGCATTGTAATGTATGTAGAATACTTTAAAACTGTAAAAAACGTACTGTCGGGTGGAAGCTAGTCACTGGTGCTTACTTTAAAGTGCGTAGTTACTTTACTCGGGTTAGCGATTTTCAGCTCCAGAGCAATTTTCTGATGGCTGTGTCATCAGCTCAAAAGTATAAACCACTTCAAAGTCGGCATAACAATGCCATAATTGAAACCACAACTCCACCTTAAGTATTGTTGCATCATTGTGGCACCTCCACTTTAGTTGTTTACCTTTATAAGTTAACTTGATGTTTTTACTTACTTGAGATAGCCACTTGCCTATGGGTATATACACCATTGTATTGAGAAGTGTGCAATAGGTGAAACATATTTGCTCACCACAAAGCATACAAAGATTGCTGAGATCCAATAAGACCTGAAGTTACTCTCATTACATGTACAAACTTGCAGCTAGAAGCAACTGCAGTTTCAAGATAGTCCAGATTGCTAGATGGCTTCCTGATTCAATTGTGCCATTTTCCCCTGTAAAATGTATGGGGAGCCCTGGAGAAAAAATATACCTTTTTTCAGTTTTTAAGCACTGTGCATGCCAAAGTAGCTAATTCCAACCCAACAAACTATATATTTCTGAGATCGGCAATCAATACTCTATCTATTGAGCATATAAAAAGTCCATTTTTCCAAATTTAAAAATTGGGTTGGAATGCCTACTTGTAGTAATAATATTACGTAATATTAGATTCGTTACAGTAACTATATTACTTAGGTAACGCGTTACATTTGTAAGTAAAGTAGCTTGCGTTATATTACCTGTTTTTATAGCGTATTTCGTTATATTACTTTGTTACCACAAAAGTAATAATATTACGTAACGCGTTACATAAGTAGCGCGTTACTCCCAACACTGATTATAATGAAGCTGTACATGTAAAACCAACATAGATACTGTTCTCCACCTGATGAATAAAACATGTTGTAGTTGAGACATTGAACTTCTGTTTAGTGCAAATCTGAGTGAAATCCTCTGAAGTATGTATAAATTATGGTGTGGTTACAATACACTAATTTTAGCACTAAAATCGATTCAGCTAATTGTGAAACTCCCCAAAATTCATGCAGTGGCTTGTAATAACATTATCTTTAAAAGTATGGAAACAGATTTTTAGGAATGACTACTATGGCTTCAAAAGAGGAGATTACTGTTTTTCATAGAAAATTTAGAGAGTTCAATAGCTCATCTGATAAAGTACTTCAAAAAATTACTTTCATACTTATGTTACAAACATACTTAGGTAGCAGATGACAGAGTTTAGGAAGCATAGAACGAAAACTGTGAAACTAGATCCAAAATTTGTAGAATTTCCATTCTTTAGGTCTAAAATACTAAACTGAGCCTTAAAGTCAGTACTTCTAACTGGAGATGGTGACTTTTAATTACCACAAACACATCTGATGCAAAAGGGGATGGAAAGCAAGCACAGATCAATGAAAACCTGGGATTTTGTATGTGAAGCCATAGGAATTAGTAGCATGCCCCCTTAATAATTTTGAAATAATACTAGATTGTACATGCTTGGCAGTACACTGGTAAACACTTACTGTAACAGTACATCATACATATATATTTGTGCTACTGTCTTGAGCTCGAGGTTTCTGATGAAATACAGGGTGTAAACTGTTTCAGGCATTAAACAGCACTGGAGGATTTTCCCTAGCTGTAGGGGAATTGAAACCATGCGCCAATACCTTTTAGGAATTCCCCATACAAAATGCACAAGTTAGGGGCTGCAGCAGGGACACTCCTCCTCTGTAAGGGAAAACAGGGAGACTGTTTCTTTCTTTAGGTATATTCCCTTGTTTACAGCTATAACCTAACAACATTTCTGCAAAGTTAAGGTGACTCCTCAATAAACATAATATGAAGTTAACAATACAATAGGGTAGTTGCTTTTCCTTACTGCATTTATTAATGTACACAATTTAAATAGAATTAGAAATAACTTTTTGCTTATGTGGTATAAAGTTAAACTTAATCACAAGGATATCAGTAAAATACTAGAAATTAAGCCACATCGATCACTAATTAAAAGGTCCCAAAGTACAATATATAAAATTATTGGACTCATGAAATGATGACATAGATAGTGGATAATAACTGAGCAGAGACAGCATCCCCATCTCAAAGTTGGAATCCACTGCCACTTGGTTTGCTCTAGTAAAGCTTCCTTAATTAACAAAAACAGTGATAATTAACAAATCATGCGGTAATTGAAGGGGTTGACAGTGAAAAAAGGGGGTAAGTTGGGTAACCCACATTTTGAGCCTTTATTATCTTTTTGTAAAAACAAGGTTGCTTGATTAGGCATGTTAATAATATTTTTATAAAATTTAACAATAGAATTTTATTTTTCCACTGACCCCTTTAATTGATTTACCATATACGTACAAATTTTAAAGGGACGTAATTTTCATGGGTTGCTTGACTTTCTGCAAAAATCTCATCCTTGAAAATTAATGGTTAGCTCCGGCTATGCTTTCTAGTAGGTAACCTTAGTGAAAAATGAGTGATCCTTGAAAATAAAACAGTGAAAATACAGAAATTTCTTGATCTGCAAAAATTATGCACCTCAAAAATTGTACATTATGCAGTAATTGATGAATTAAGA
This sequence comes from Dysidea avara, assembly GCF_963678975.1. NCBI lineage: Eukaryota > Metazoa > Porifera > Demospongiae > Dictyoceratida > Dysideidae > Dysidea > Dysidea avara. The sequence goes on along the minus strand of NC_089279.1, from coordinate 29,703,558 downwards.
AATAAATAATTACTGATCTTGAGTTTTGTGCGATATTTTAACCAAATACATAGTATTTTAATCTTTAAAGGTTAATCAATTCAGTGCTGATTATAGCAAGGTATATAGCTACATGGGTGCCTGGTGTTTAGACTACATCTGTATTATGTTATAGATGTTATCATACCTAGTGACTAGTTAGTTTTCAAGTTCCCAGAATCAGGTAATTACCACACAGAAACAACTTATTGCTTTGTACAGCAACCATACAAATATAATACAGTGTTGGGACAGTTACTTTTTATAAGTAACTGGTTACATATTACACATTACTTTCAACAGAACTATTTAGTTACGGTTACATATTACCCCAAAAAGAAAGTAACTATAATAATATATTACTAGTAACTATAATAATATTACATATTATATTAATTTGTGTCCACAGCCTTAAGCTGTCACATGTGAAACTACCACCCTATCACGTGACATGATTGCGTTGTTGGGCAATGTGCAAATCTTGGTTATAAGTAAGAAGCTGGTGAATAAGCTTCATTCAGTAGGTTTCATTACTTCGTTGTGGCTAGGCGTTACACAGTGGATTACTAGCGAGATTAGTAACTTCGTTACTTGTAGTAATAATATTACGTAATATTAGATTCGTTACAGTAACTATATTACTTAGGTAGCTAAAGCGTTACATTAGTAAGTAAAGCAGTGACGTAGCTACCATCGAGGCAGCTGCCTCGGTAAAAATGCTCAACAACAGGCTGAGCAGGCCTGAGTTTTGACACCACGGCTTTTCTACTCAAAGTGTACTACACACCAGCGTTGAAACCGGGTCGAATCATCCGGGTCCGACCCGGTTTACAAATTATCCGGGTATGACCCGGATTGGATCACGTGAGAAATAAAGTTGTTCGTTTGACGACGTGGAAAGTTATAAACGCTATCGCGTAGCTCTTTCGTGAGACACGCCCACTTATCGCGTTACCAACATACGATCAGCCACGCCCATTTATTAGTAAGTGCAGTATGTAGCACGAAACTGAGGGTATCTATGGTGAGGGAGAGGGATAGCTATTGTCAGTAGGTGATGACTTTTTTTTTTTTGGTCTTCAACCTATGCACTTGTCAATTTCATGCCCCACCCCCCCCACCCCCGGGGAGGGTGGGGAATACAGGGGATTTGACAAATCGTGGTGTCAAATTCCCCACTACTGGGGCAAAATCGGCTGTCAAATCCCCACTATGTCCCCACCCCCATAGTAGGGGATTTGACAACACCTCAAGGATGACTAAGTGCATATTTCATACATGTGACTAGTAATAAACCTGCCCTGTAGCTAGTAAAATTATAGCAAGTGCGATTTTATTGTTTAAGGATGCAACTACCGAAAATTGGTCAGTGAATTGGACAACTGTCAATTGCCCCAGGGGTGGGGACAAGAAGCAATGTCAAATCCCCACCTGGGGTGTGGGTACACCCGGGGGTGGGGGGGTGGGGCATGAAATTGACAAGTGCATTTTTTGGTCTTCAACCTACAGCTAGGCTGAAGTTGCAATATTTACTCAACACGAATCGAACGCTCAAAACGTAGTCTCGTTCGCTCGCTCGAGACTAGCCGAAACATAGCTCTTATCGCACGCCTCGGTTTTAATTAATCCAGGTCTGATCCGGATTGCTGTCCGGATCTGACCTGGATTGCTGTCCGGGTCAGTGGGTCATCCGGGTCAGCAGTAGTGACCCGGTTTCAACGCTGCTACACACTTGAACCTCCCTGCTTGGGTTAGTGATACTATTCCTGACTGTGATACCTCATTGTTCAATGTTGAGAAGATTACCCATTCATTGATAAAGTCATCACTTCGTAAGTAACTGTTCTATGAAATTAGCTCCTGGTCCAGACAGGATTACTTATTATCACTTGTTTCATCTGCCATGCACTCATCATTTTCTAGCCACACTATTTAATAAGATCCTTGAAGCTGGAACTGCCCCCAGAAGTTGGGGTCAGGCCGAGGGTCAGGCTCATATTAAACTTCTTTATAAATCAGGTGGCAGACACGACCCTTCAAATTTCCGTCCTATTGCCCTCACCTCAGTGGTAGGCAAATTGTTTCACAAAATTATTAGTCGGCGTATTGAGACATATCTCAGACACAATGATGTGCTGGATGCTAGCACACAGAAAGGATTTATTTCCGGTATGCCCGATGTATTTGAACATATTTACACTTTGTCAGCTATCATGCAAGATGCCTTATCTAATGGGAAACCTTTGATGATAACATTTATTGACCTTAAGAATGCTTTTGATTTTTGACTTGTTAAGAGCAGTTACGGTGCCAGCATTCTTATTGAATTACATTCACTCATTTTATTCACAACTATCAGTTATCGTTCTGAGCAATTCTTGGGAGACTTCTCCTTTCCCTTTTCAATGTGGAGTGTTTCAGGGTGATACTCTCTCTCCAATGATATTTCTATTGGTTTTCAACCCACTGCTCCGATTGGCAGAATCTCTCAATTATCCATATGGTTACACTGTTCAATTGCCAGTACCTAACTCTGATGGGTTACCTCCTGTTGGTTCATTTGTTTATATTAAAGTTGGTAATGAGCAGCCTGGATGGTATAGAGCACAAGTTGACAAATATTTTTTGAATGGTTGCTGCAAGGTAATTTATGATGATAGTGATTCTGTAGTCTTTGAGGAAATTGACCTTCATCAAGTGGAGTGGAAGCCCTGCAGTAGGAGGGCTAGGAAGTTTGTGCCCCTTAGTAGTAAGCCAGCCACTGTTAAAGCTAATTGGAAACCTTTACCCAAGGTTGCTAACTCAATGGATCACTCTGTGAAAGGATATGCAGATGACGCAACGCTGATCTCTGCTAATATTGACACCCATTCTTATGTGTTACAAGAAATTGATAAAAGGGCAGCAGACTTGGACCTGATGTTAAAGCCATCTAAATGTGTCTCATTTCTTTTGATGCTGCTAAACACCTATCTCAAGGTATCCCTTTGTCCAAAGGAACAACTAGATTAATATCAGAAGGTGGGACAAAATTTCTGGGGAAACTTGTGGATGTGTCCTTGTCAGCAACTAAGGCAGTTGCAAATAGAAAGGTTTTTTCCTTCTTAACTGAATTATTATCTGCTACAAACTCTCTCCCAATTCATGGAGAGTACAAATTGTGGGTCTATAGGAATTACATCATTTCATTATTGAGGTTTCGCTTATGTGTGGATGCCATCACCAATCACACAATCAAAAAACTTGAATCTACAGATACACGTTACTTTAAGAAGTGGTTATGCTCCCAGTCTCCCTAGCTCGACATGCTTAGCACATGCAGTTGAGCATCACATGAAAGAGATAATCTCTGACTTATAACTATCACAACAGATCAATAAAAAAGTATAGTGTGCATGACCATGACCTCCATTGCAGTCCATGGGATGGCTTTACCTATTCAATATCCCCGGAGTAAGTCAGTATTTTGTGTTGAGCATACAGTGGAACCTCAGTTATCCGAATCCCTTGGGACCAGGGGTGGTCCATAAGTCTGAAAAGTCCGTATCTGTGAAACTGTGTATAAATAACCTTAAAATAACATAGAGAAAAATCAACATTTTCAACTACCCTAATAGAGCAGTCACTACTCTAATAGAGCAGTCATTTCCGTAGTTCGGTTAACCGAGGATCCGGATAAGTGGGATCCGGATAACTGAGGTTCCACTGTACAACTAATAATTGAAGCAGGGTCTGTAGCATTAACTAAGCTGGAGCATTACTTATGACATGTAGTAAAAGCTCAGAGTGTTCTGAAACAATTTCCTCCATCTAACCAAGTAGTCAACCTGCAAAATTACGCTGTACCACCCACTGATACATGAAAGTATTTGTGAATCAGTTAGACCCTCTCAATTAGCTAAATCAATGTATATACTTTGCCTCGGTAAAAAAAATTTCCTGGCTACGCCACCACTGGTAAACTCACTAAGTAACCTGAGTTATATTACCTGTTTTTATAGCGTATTTTGTTAGTTACCACAAAAGTAATATTATTACGTAATGCGTTACTTATGTAACGCACCAGTTACTCCCAACACTGCAAATATACACTACTGGACATTAATCTATGCTATTACCATGAAATTCCCATTATCCTGTGAAACACCCATGACATGCTGGGGTAAAATATTGTACCCATGAATGACCCATGAACGAGTGAGTTTTCATGGGTTTGTATGTATGTACAACCCATGAAAAACCAGTGAAATCATACCAATGAAAATCCTGTGGAAAACCTATATGAAATACAGGTTTTCCACGGGATTTTCATTGGTATGATTTCACAGGTTTTTCATGGGTTGTACATACATACAAACCCATGAAAACTCACTCGTTCATGGGTTTTTCATTGGTGCTTTGTATTATTTTGCTCCATGCGCATTTCATGGGTATTTCGAAAAATACCAACTGTAACTTTCATGGGTATTTCATGGAATTCCATGGTAATAGCATGGATATATTGTCCAGTAGTGATATAATGTACATTATCAAATATCTACTACAAATACATATACAGTTTAGCTATTGAGTGTGTGCTGACTACTACACAACTACATGTACCATACTGAAATATTAGCTATTTCAAAACTTCTACATAATTATACTATTGGCCACTGGTAAATACTCAATTTCTTCACAAAACACTTATTGGTCTCATTATCATGATATCCGACAACTATAGTATTTGATAGTTCTGGTACAATTGAAGTAGCAACAGCCTTGATAATACTGTAGATGGAAACATAAACTGATAATCTAATGATGACACAAATGACTTTGCACATTCTCTCATTTCCAAAATGCTTTTCCCATCAACTTCCTTAAACGTGATAGCAAAAACTTCTCCATTAAACACTGAGAGGAAGCAATTGCACGATGAACGATCTGAAAGTGACCAACTGTTGGATACTTCCTTACTAAACTGTTATGACAAAGTAAGATCTATTTTACATACAAATTAAACACCTTAGTTTCGTGCAGTAACAAACTGCAGCATAGACATTCTCTAGAAATTCACAATTCACTGTGTTACCGTTAAGACGGTTTGGCACCTGTTAGATTATTACTCAGAATTTACAATAATTCAAGGTACTGACTAACAATTATGACCATTGTAAAGCTGATTATTTGCTTGGAATACTTAATTTCGGTCATAAGTATGTGAGTTGTTAGTTGTACATTAAGACTGATTTTTCAAAATTGGGGGACATGTTGTGGCAAACCCATACATCAAACTGCAGCATTTTAAGCTCTAGAAGATGCCATAGTCTAAAAATCTATTTTTTTCTACTTTCAAAAACCATTTGACCTCGCTAATGTAACAATATAATTACGGGATTCCGTTATGTGAGCTTCTTTGGGTTTATAGGCAAAACTATTTTGCTTGCTATTTTGTACATGCTCAGATTTACAAATCAATTGATGTACTTAAAGAATAGTCAAAAATTAGCTACTGGGTAAGAAAAAAATTCCATAGTCTGATAACAAGACCACGTAACAACACATAATGTAGAAGTTTAATTAAAACTAGATTATGGATGCTTGGCACAAGAAGGCAGAAACCCCAGCTGTATACATACTTATCTGCAGCTTTTAAGTCTTGCATGCATTATGAATATACATATAGAATCATAGTAACAATGGGCAATTAAGATCATAAACTACATACCAGCTCACACATACCCCATATGTAAACAGTTTATGCATCTCTTATTTATGCATCATCAAAACAATGAGCACAGCATTATTGTCCTGCCAGCTAGGCTGTACCAGCACCCTGTTATGATTATGATTACGATTACTGAAAACACAGTTACAAACTGATATGTTCAGATAAGGAAAACATTACAAATCACATAGATAAGAGTCAGTTATAATTTATCTAAAAATACTTGTAGACATTGGGATTCAATAGTGTCAGTGGGTAAATTGTTCCAGTTGCGGATAGATTTGGGGTAATAGCTGAATTTATAATGATCTGTTTTAGCAAACGGAATCTCAAAATGGAAAGGGTGGTGGTGGTGGGTGGGATATGTGGTGTTAGTGAAGTAATTTGGGACTGTTAATACTGATGAGGAGTAAACAATGTTGTAGAAGAGTTTTAATCTAGTCACATATTGTCAGTGTTGAAGTGATGGCCATCGTAGATCTGCTAACATAGATGTAACACTGCTGTTATATCGGTAGTCTGACTTGACCCAATGAGCAGCACGTCATTTTACCATTTCTATACTTTGTATGTTCTTCTGTAAGTAGGGATCCCATACTGCTGATCCATATTCTAACAGTGGTCTCACTATACTGGTGTAAGCTAAAGATTTAGTTTCTGCAGAACATCTGTAAACGTTATGATTAACAAAGTTTAGCATCCTTGTTGCTTTAGAGATAACTTGATTGATATGTGGTGAAAATGATATTTTTGAGTCAAAGAGAGTTCTTAAATAAGGGTGTTGGGTAACTCGCTGCAAAAAGTGATTTCTGATAATATAGTTGAAAGTAAAGGAAGATGTTAGTCTACTACAGGTAAGTACCACACACTTGGAAGTGTTTAATTCAATTAACCAAGTTTCAGTCCACTTTATTGTAAGGTTGAGGTCATGTTGTAATAATAATTGATCTTGCTGACTATTGATGGTTCGATATAATATAATGGGATGAGATGCCACACTTGATGTCATTAATGTAGAGCAAAACATCAATGGGCCAAGAACAGTTCCTTGGGGAACACCTGACTGAACTTGCACAAAATTTGAATCATGTCCATTCACAACAACACGCTGTGTTCGTTGAGTCAGCCAAATCTTTATCCAGTCATAAATTGTACCTTGAATCCCATAGTGAGAAAGCTTGTTTAAGAGTCTACAATGTGGAACCGTATCAGATGCTTTCCTAAAGTCAATGAAAATCATATCTACTTGGGAAATATTATCCATGGCCAATTGTATGTCTTCAACAACTGATATGAGCTGAGCCTCACACGAATGACCTGCCCTAAAACTAAATTGCTCATCCAGGTGCTCTGCAATGTGGTGATACATTATGTTCTAATATCTTGCAACAAACTGAGGTTAGCGAAATTGGCCGATAATTGTTGATGTTGCTTCTCGGGTGTAACTAATCACTGGACTGGACTACTGGACTGGACTACTGGACTGGACTACTGGACTGGACTACTGGACTGGACTACTGGACTGGACTACTGGACTGGACTACTGGACTGGACTACTGGACTGACATATTTTTGGTTTTTAAACATTCTGAGGTTGGTTTTATTGAGTCTTGCTAAGGGCCTACAGAAAACTTGCAGTCTGCTACTATAATGATGAGTGTGAGGAGCGGAGTAAGCAAAAACTGACTTCTAGTGATTTCACTACTTATTGTGTTCTTCTACAGTACATATACCTATACTCCTTATCAGTATGCTACAGGGAATGTGCTAGTTATGGTTAAACAACGATAACGTCTTGAAGATATAGTGGCAAGCTTGTACAATGCCAATAAATTTAGTCATGTATTATAATACGCCAACCAGCACATGTAAGAACTAATCATGACAGCAGAAAAAACTCTACAGTTGTGCAATGAGTTTGTATATTGTATGTAGGAATGAATTTATCTACAATAGGAAGGATAGGTTGTGCCCCAGGAGTCTGAGCTAGTTAGTTCAAGGATACAGTGTATCATAAGTAGCACAAATATAGTACAGTGATTTTGGTTAGCTATTGCTATATATTACATGCAATCTCCAAAACACAATATTAAGGAGTGTATAGATGCTGTAGAACATAAGAAGTCAGTTTTTGCTTACTCCACTCCTCACACTCATCATTTTAGTGGCAGATTGGGGCACTGATGAAAGCCGGAATGGAACGGAACGGAATAGAACCAATAGGGGGCACTGTTTCCAACTTTCACACAATAGCTAGAATTGTGCTAGAATTAGTTCACTACTGCTATAGACATGCTAGAAAACATTTGCTTGACGGCTCTATTTAATGCCCACTGCAAGAATGCATTGTACAATTGCAGACATGCCAACTCTCACGCATTAGGCGTGAGTCTCACTCTTTGGCTAGTAATCTCACGCTCTCACGCCTAACCCTCTGTTTCTCACTCTTTCACCTTAGTTTTCACTGACGCATTTCTCACGCCTGATCTGCTTCATAAGTAGCCCTGTGCTTAAAATTGGACAGACCTGTGCTTATTTTTGTACTTTGAGCATGTAGCGACCTTTCTTTTTTTTTTTTTGGTCTTCACTACCAAAAATCCTGGAGCTGCACTTGAGTCTGGTCCACATTGCTGGTAGTGTTTGAGGTCTCACTCCTAAAATTGTTCAGAGGTTGGCATCTCTGCAATTGTCTAAGCTGAAAACGATCATTTAGCTAAGCTGTTAACCTATTTTTGTAAGCACTGTTAATATAACATACTGCAGTTCGCTAACTCTCGTAAATCGCTGCCAATAATGGTAGAATTATAGTCGCTTCAGAAAACCAGTGACACTTGTACAAAAAGGCTTGAATACCGCTACAACATGAAAATACTACAGTAGTTTACCTTTTGGAATGGTAATAAGTACTTCTACATCAGGATTGGATGGATTTTATTTACACACCTTGCCACGTGGTGGGCATTTAATAGAACTTTCGAGTGAACGATTACTAGCATGCCTATTAACAGAAACAAACTAATTCTAGAATAATTCTAGTTATTGTGTGACAGTTGGAAATCTGTTTTAAACGATTTTTAATTTGGCGCACACCCCGATTGATTCCGTTCCATTCCGGCTTTCATCAGTACCCAGTAGATTACAAGTTTTCTGAAGGTCCTTAGCTAGCAAGACTCAATAAAACCAACCTCAGAATGTGTAAAAACCAAAAATGTGACCCTATTTTGGAAAACCATACATCTGGGCACATGCAAAATTTGTGGGAATTCTCAATTGAAAATTTCAGTGATTTTTTTTAAAATAAATTTTTCTACATATTCTGATAAAGCAACTATTAAGCCTTCTTGCTGTGAAATTTCACACCCATAGCTTCTTTTATCTAGGAGATATACTGAATTATATCAGACCATGTAGTAGTTACACAATGCGTGGGACAACAATTAACTTACAAATTTGGTGATTTGTTCATTCCCAAAACCAAACATTATCTTGTCTTCAGACAATAATACAAGTGATTTAATTGAGGAAAAGCACAAAGAACACATGATTAAACTCTCAAGGATCTCTTTTCATCCATTTTAGACTGTAAGAATGGAGATCTTTGCCAACAAAGTGATTGTCATCAATTTGTCACACCTGATCACTATACAGTTCTATAAATTGATAATGAAAAGTTAGTTTGTAATGTATTAGACAGTAAATTGGCTATATCTTTGGAATGCTTCAATGTATCATCACAAAATTTTCACACAATGTAGATAACCACTTAGTGCTTCATTGTGGCTATAAAAAAGAAAATTGGCCAATGTGCCCAAATGTATGGTTTTCCAAAATAGGGTCACAAATATGTCAGTCCAGTAGTCCAGTCCAGTGATTAGTTAACTTATAATTACACCCTTCTATCCCCCTTTTTAAACACAGGTGTTATGTTGGCTTTTAGCCAGTCATTTGGTATATGTCTAGATGTTAGGGACTGGATAAAGATAACAGTTAGAATTGGAGCAATCTCTTTTGCATAAAATTTTAGAATCCTTGTAAGAATGTTGTCAGGACGAGATATAGATATTAGCTAACTATCTATGGCGAGATCTATGGTTGCGGCAAGTTGCAGGCTATGCAACACGCAAACAGCACCTAAAGTTCTTGAAAGCGGATATTATTGAGGTTTTCGCCAGCGTTAGAATTTGCGTGACGCCGTGCGTGGGAGCGTACCGGTTTGCGTGACGGCAAAAGGTTGAGTGTGCAATCGCGCTAACTTCTACGGCGTCACGCAGATTCGAACGCTGGAAACCTCAGTATTAACTCTTGGAGTCCATAATGATGCTTCCATTTAATCAGAAAACTGAACGTTTTTCGCCGCTATGTTCAAACTCACCCACTATAGTCTTAGTCTCGTCCTCGCAGACCCATTCTCCGGGGTAGCGCTTTTCGATTAGAGATTATAAGCGCCCCCTCAATAAGTTGTTCCTTTCGGAGGGGGCGCTTATAATCTCTAATCTATAAGCGCTACCCCGGAGAATGGGTCTGCGAGGACGAGACTACTATAGTCTCGTTAAGTTAAGTACGTAGCTAGTAAGTATATGGTTAGGTAATAAGTATAGTAGTATGGTGTAGTTTTCAGTATATACGTGTGTTTATTTTCAAAACATCAGTCACTTCTACCATCAATTTTACTAGTCTCGTTCCCGGTCGCCCACGCGCTCGATTACTTGATCTTTGCGTGATTGAGCGCGTGGGCGGCCTGGAACGAGATTAGACCGCCCCCACATAACCGGAACGTGGACATCATGAGTGACGACAACCGGTTGACGTTACGGCGACTATTTAAACTTCGCATCGTCGCATGACTCGCAGTTAGTCTTTGCTGTGCCAGTGAGTACACGGGCTTCTGTGTTTGTCTTTCGCGTTATAAGTAATCAGTCAAATTTGATACACGTTTTTGCAATGGCAACTTCTCAAGTTCGTCAAAACTACCACGATGAATCCGAGGCCGGCGTTAACAAGCAGATAAACTTGGAGCTGTACGCCTTTTACAACTATTTGTCAATGGTAAGTATTAAACAGTATGAACTTCACGATATTGTTACGTACTTTGTGTCCATATAGTCCTACTACTTTGACCGTGATGATGTGGCGCTGAAAGGGTTCAGTAAATTCTTCAAAAAATCTTCTGATGAAGAACGGGAGCACGCCGAAAAGCTAATGCAGTTTCAAAACCAAAGGGGAGGAAGAATCGTTCTAGCTGACATCAAGAAACCCAGCAAGGATGAATGGGGAAGTGGTCTCGACGCCATGCAAGCCGCCTTAGAGCTGGAGAAGGCTGTCAACAAGTCACTGTTGGATCTCCATGAAGTTGCCGAAAAGCATAACGACTCTCAAATGCAAGATTTCCTCGAGGGTAATTACTTGCAGGAGCAAGTAGAGGCTATCAAGGAGCTTGGAGACTACGTGACTCAGTTGAAGAAGGTTGGAAATGGCCATGGCGAGTGGCACTTCGACCGCGAGCTCTGCGAGGATTAAACTGAATCTAATTTTGTTTGTTTGATAACGCTGTTGCCATTGTTTAAATAAAAAGAAGAAAATGTGACATATGTGAGAAAACAATTCTGTGGCTTCAGTCACGCGCTCTCAGGTCACGAGTTGGCTACATCATATGGCTCTATGACGCGGCAAGATGTGGTGTCATTGTTATTGTTACATGCATTAAAGCTTTTTTTAGTAATGAAGACATCCGGCGACAAACAAGGGAATGAGTGAGATTGTTTCAAATCATAACCATACACGGTGAAGCCACAGCATGCAACTATCAAATTAACCAGCCATGCATGCACCCAGGATTCCATTTCATTTAATCAGCATGGTTTCCATGTGCTGGTTATAGCAAAATTGTTGATCAGTGTCACAAAGCAATATAAGCCTAGCTCCAGGCCAAGTATAGCTATGAGGTGGACATCAGTATATAAAAAGAAACCAAATCATGCATATATACCTACATATACTAGCCAGACAAATGATAGTGCATGCCAGGAGACCAACAAAGAACTATACTATACATATAACTTGAATTTTTCTGAGATTTAAAATGCATTTTCCAAGTGACTGAAATATACCTATTCAAGTTATCAAAGTCATCTAGCTATATACTCTTCTAGTTCAGTGATTTTTTGTTTATAATGTCAGTGGCATTCAGCATAGCTGCATGCTTTTCAATGCCAGCCTGAGAATACATAAAGCATACAAAGAACACACATACACAAAAATAAATGACAAATACAAAACAACAGAAAGGTAGACAATAAATAACCACACACATTAACTAGGCAGCGGTAAGACTTAATTAATGAGACAAACTTCCGGGCTATGCTTGCAGGGCACTTCAAATAGCAATTTATTCCACCAGCAAGTGGCACTATGCCGGAGATATTGCTACGTTAACCATGTGACAATGAAGTGTGTCAGCAAAATAGTGCATTGAGTGTTATGGGGAGCAGCCAAATATTATTGGAGGTTGCAGTCAGACATGGGTCAAGCCTTAAGCACTTGTGCTTATAAGCACTTTAATTAAGCACTTGTTCTGAAGTGCTTTAATACTTACAAGCATTTGTTACTGTGCAGCATTTGTGCTTGGGCTGGTACTTAATTAGTTACGTTAAAAGTACTTATAAGCACTTTAAAGCACAAAAGCTGCCAGTTCTTATCAAAAGTCTTTAATTCAATGATCATGAGCTGCATGTTCATTTAACAGCTAAAAGGTGCTATCACACACAGCCTAGCAGACATGGTATTTTAGTCTTTTGTTGTTATGGCTTCTTGCATTATATATAAGGTAAGGAAACAACGATTTTCCATTGTGCTGAAGACAGAATGGCAGAGAAGAAGCTACCTTCTCTATTTAATCACTTTAATTTACCAGGTTATTTGGATGGGATTTTCACGGCCAGATGTAAACACTGTATCAAGCCAATATCTGGGTTAAAACAATAAATACTTACAACAATAGATGTATGACTGCATGCACCATTACATATATTGATATAAACTTTTTGTTAATGAAATGAATTTAAGTAATTATCAAGCACTTTTATAGTATTTCATTTTGTACTTGAAGTATTTACTTAATTGCAGCACTTGTGCTTGAGCTTGTACTTAAGCACTTTTACAGGTGCTTGAAAACTGCTTCAAGCCCTTGACCTACTGTATTATGATGTAGCACAAGTGATAGAAGTACATTTGTAGAATTATTGTACTGCTAAGCATGCGGAATCTAGTAATAATTCATTAAAGTTCCTATACTAGTATCAGAATGATGTGATAAAATTGTTGGTGATTTTAATACCGATTTGAGAGTAACTTGATACCAACCAAAAACCACAATTTATACAAATCAACAAGTAGTTACTCACAACTCAACTACATAGAAGATAATTTATTCACTTAAATTAAGAGTTAATAATAGTGAAGAGAGTATCTAACACAATACATGTACAGAGCCTCTACAAATGATTCAGTGTGATTCAAAAGGACAGACGTGTTAACAAGTGCACACTGCCAGAAAAAGGAAATGTGATGATTATACATGGGAAGAACAAAGAAATGTGATGATTAAAACAATCTTCACATATAGAATATACTACAAATCACTGAATTTTACAGAGGAATCTTGCTTAAATTAAATGCTGCACTATTTTTACAAGGGTGTCTTGTTAGGTCATCTATATACTATTGCTTTACAGACCATCTATGGTTTCAAGTGGTCAATTTCAACAAAACAGATATAAACCTGCAATGTGTGTGAAATACTGCTGCACATAATATTAGCCACCTTTAGTAACATGTACTGATCTTGCTATCTATTCTGTTTGCAATGACATATGAAGCAACTAAAATGAGATCCTGTAATATTAACATATTTAGATTGTACAGAAGCTATTTGATGCGACCATATGAAGAACATGAACAACAGGAATACTAAAAGGTACCAATGCATTACTTGTACGATGTGCATCATAAATTATGCTAAGTTAAGGGCTTTAACTATTTTCTAGTCATGCTGCCATGAATTTATGTAAATACACAAAAATTCTCTTTCCCGGAAGGAATTATTATTATTTAGCAATAGAGGATAAATATTTAGTAAGAGAGGATGTTAGTTGACATTGTGGTAGGAATTAAATTGTTTACATTGACCTTTAGAAAATTTGCCTTCCTGTGAAATGTAACTTATTAATTTCCCCATATCATTATAGACCAGATCCCAAATTCTAATATAGTTCTGACCATACACTGTGAAATAGTATAAAAACTTCAGATATCTTAACTTGTTAGTTAGTATAGGTAATCACACACATTTGAGTGCAATTTTGGCTGTTACGAGTACAATTATTCCATAATTGCACGAAAATGCGTGTGATTGCCTACATAGTGACCACCCTTCATGGTTTGTAGTACACATCTATCCAGTTCTATGTGGCCATTAACTTCTACCAGGTGATTGCATCATCCTTCTTTGTATTACATCACTTGTTGTTGCACTTAAAAGGCTTCACGTGTCAGCAATTCTGATTGGCTACTCAAAATGTCTACATATGTTGCACTTAAAAGGCTTCTATTGTCAGCTCATTTGATTGGCTATTCATCATATCACTTTCTTGTTGCACTTAAAAGGCTTCTGTTATTCTGCTATTTTATTGGCTACTTTACAGTGCAATTACAGAAACAAGGCCATGTGATTTGGGATTAATTGCACTCCTACTGTTGAGACTAATGTATGGCAAATTAAATCACTATGTGGTTAAAAGCAAAACGGCACAAGAATATCTAGCTAAAAAGATTTGTTATCAATTTCTACTGTAATATCACTATGGAGATTCAGAAAATGATGATTGTTTTAGTAGTAGTAGCAGCAGTTATATGGGATACACAAGCAGCTCCAACTGTCTCTACAGATGAACTTCAAAGATTACGATTAATTGCAGAAACACAAGTTCTCAGTTCACTTCAAGAAATCATAGCTCTAGAGAAATACACAGTGAGTACACATCTATACACTAACAATATGTAGTAATAGCTTAAATGAAGTATGACTATCTAATTAGTTATTGTTTTATTAATAGAATGAAAAATATGACTCGCCTAATGAAGATTGCTATGTACGCTTTGAGCCAACCAATAATGCTGTGAGTTGACAGATACACACACATACACATAATGCACATACGATGTACAAAATTACAGTCTCTTACCAGAAATATTCAAGAAACAGAAATACTGGCAAAGACAGCATCATCTTAAACATTTCTTAATGATAAAAACTTCAGTTTTCTGGTTTGGGTAGACTACTATACTAATGTTGAGTAGAGTCCAGAAGGCAAGTTAATTTCTGCAGAGTGATGATTGAGTATATAGGAATCGTATATCACAATGTCTGGATGGCAAGAAGTGATTAATGGACTCATTAATATTGAGGGAATCAGCAAATGGAGCACCAAAAAGGCCTCAAAAATTTTAGAGACCAAAATGAAAAGAACTTGATTATGTCTGTTGTTTTTGAACTAATGCAGCAGGACAGCTGCACAAAACATGCACTATTGTACGTAGAACGCTTTGAGTCACAAAGTGAGCATTGTACTTCACACTGAATTGACTGCCACTGTAAATTAACAGCTGACAGAACTGAACATTCAGCAATTGTAAGTGATCTTCAAATTGAGGTCTGGTCTAATCTCTCATCGTATATATATATATATAGACTGAAGAGCAGGTAACTGCTTTTGAGCATTTGACAAGGTGAAAAAATCATTATCATGAATTTGTGTAGCTACATAATGCATTCCTGAGTTGTAACTGCAGACTGAGTTCCTGATGCCATAAGTACTGACGTAAGCTAACAGACTTAATTAGTTTTTCTTCTCTGGAGATGTGGGTAATGTTTGGGCAGATATATATATATACAAGTAGCACTCCAGGAGAATTTCAACCATTTCTTGAGAAAACGAGTGGCAATCAGTTCAACTTTGAGATGGACCAGCTAGTGACAGCATCCCCATCTCAAAGTTGAAATCACTTGGTGTGTTCTGGTAAAGCTTCCTTAGCTAACAAAAACAGTGGTATTTGACAAATCATGCAGTAATTGAAGGTGTTAGCAGTGGAAAAATAGATAACCGACATTTTGAGCTTTTATTATCATTTTATAAAACAAGGTTGCTTGATTAGGCATGTTAATATTTTTACAATAAAATTTAAAAAATTCAAGTCACACCCAAATTAATGTCTAAAATTCTATTTAATGCCCAGCATTCACCCATTTTATTTTTCAAATGTAGGCTACCACCCTTTTCCACTGACCCCATCAAATGATTTACCGTATATGTACAAATTTTAGACGGACGTAATTTTCATGGGTTTCTTGGCTTTCTGTAAAAATCTCATCCTTGAAAATTAATGGTTAGCTCCATGCTTTCTAATCGGTAACCTTAGTGAAAAACGAGTGATCCTTGAAAGAAAAAATACTAAACTTTCTCGATCCAAAAAAATTTGTATGTATACAGTATGCAGTAATTGATGAATTAAGAAACAAATAATTACATTAACTAATTCTTATTGATCTTGAGTTGCGTGCTTTTAAAATTTAACCAAATGCATAGCATTTCAATCTTTAAAAGTTAACCAATTCAGTGCTGATTATACATGGGTGCCTGCATGGTGCTTAGAAATAGCACTACGTCTGTATTATGTTATAGATGTTATCATACCTAGTGACTAGTTAGTTCCCAGAACCAGGTAATTACCCACAGAAACAACTTATTGCTTTGTACAGCAGCCATACAAATATATAATGTACATATCTAATATCTACTACAAATACGTATACAGTATATTGAGTGTGTGCTGACTACTACACAATTACGTATACCATACTGAAATATTAGCTATTTCAAAACTTCTACATACTATTGGCTACTGGTAAATACTCAATTTCTTCACAAAACACTTATTGGTCTTGTTATCATGATATACGACAACTAAAGTATTTGATAGTTCTGGTACAATTGAAGTAGCAACAGCCTTGATAATAGATGGAAACTTAAACTGATAATCTAATGATGATACAAATGACTTTGCACATTCTCTCATTTCCAAAATGCTTTTACCATCAACATTCTTAAACGTGATAGCAAAAACTTCTCCATTAAACACTGAGAGGAAGCAATTGCACAATAAAGGATCTAAAAGTGACCAACTGTTGGATACTTCCTTACTAAACTGTTGTGACGAAGTAAGGTCTATTTTACATACAAATGCCTTAGATCCATGCAGTAACAAACTGCAGTATAGATCATTCTCGACTATAATGCATGACTGGATCTGATATTTTCTTCCATCAGGACTTTGTAATTGTGGCAGTGGTAAAGTAACTGACCTCCAGTTTTTTCCAAATGTTTTAACTGGATTAAACATATGGAGTGTCAAATGTACAGAAATCTGTTGTTGTATTACTTGATTTAAAACACCCACTATAACAGCTCCATCTTTTCCATATGGAACACACAAAGAATTTTTTAGCTCTAATTGAAATGTAGGATGTTTGGAGTTTGGAATAAGGTCCCATGAGCAAAAGTAACCTTTGTTATTTATTAACTGGTAAAAGCCTAGTTTTAAATTTGTACCAGCATCAGAATTTCCAGCTAGGATTATTATCTTTTTTAAATATGGGAAAATTGTTGGGCATACACATTTTTTGCAATTCATGAAATTTTTTTGAGCATTTCTTGAACCAGTGAATACATCAAAGCTTTCTATCTGACCTTGGAATAGTTTTCCGCTTGATTTACTTCCTGCTGCTTCACATTTAAATAGAACAAAGTGAATTTGATTGTTTTGAATGAGTGGTAACAACTGTAGCTGACATGTACAAGGAACTTCAAAATCAGTAGATTTCATTTGTAATTTTGATGGAGGAAGCTGCATAAAGAAACATATACATATGTACATCATATCTTAATATTTTAATATTTTAGTTAGTTACTGAGCTCTTTGCTGTGGTCCAATGGATATATATATATATATACGTAGTTAATAAGCTTTAATCTTTGCTTAAGTATTTGCTGATTTGAAATTACTTACACACGATCAGTTAAAATTTCAGTGACATAATTTAACTACAAGGAGTTTAGTTTGATTCAATAATAGTACAATACTGCCCAGAGGTAACATTACAATCCCTCGCGAGTACTTAAATCCAGGTCATGACTCAACACAACGTACGACCGGAATACATCATGCACAAAGGCACACAGTTACTGGAGCAGCCACCCAAGGGAGCTCGCGTGTCATGGCTACACATGAGTTAGTTAGTACACACATGCCACAGAAATCACGGGTTGAAAATTGGCTACACGAGTATCAACTGCTTTCAAGTGTAAAGTTACCTCTGGGCGGTACTGTAATATATAGAGATTACATCAAATCAACAGAGGGAAAGAAGCTCAGTCCAGAGCAAAACAGCCCAACTCTTGTACTCCTTCATGAATAACTCAGTAATCACGAGTAGATGGGCATGTCATCACTAAAGACTCTCAAATGCATCAATGATTCTACCAATTTTAATCACTAGCAGGTACTGCTTCACAATATGTTGAGTCTGGTCATTTCATCTACTTAGGTGTAGAATGTACTAGTTATCAGTAACACATTTGGGACAGCATTGAAACAAGGTCACTAGTACTGCTGACGTGGATGACCCACTGACCCAGATTGTTATCCGGTCTGGTCAGACCCGGATAAAATTCTAAACCAAGGCGTGCACCAGGGGCTATGTTTTGGGTAGTCTTGTACACAAAAGACTACATTTTGGGTGCTTGATTAGCGTACACACTACACTGCACACATTCTCGACAAGTATAAGATAAAATTAGGGAATTTTAAATTGGAGTAGGGACAGTGTAGTACCGCTGCAATAAAAAGTACTGAAACAAGCTGGATTGGAGCAGTACATAACGTCCAGATACTGTAAAACAATAAGAAGTGAACATCCCTACTGTCCTACGGAGATTCTACAATCAAAATGCACCATATGCACCTATAGCTACTACTGATACGCACCAACAGCACAGCACTTCTGGCATAGCCGCCAGACTAATTCACTCACACGCAGCTATGCCAGACTAACTCAATTGTCTACTTTCACACATATACTTTGTGCATACCATTCCACAAGCAGTCCATTTCCTGGTGGCAGATGACATCTCGTCTACAGCAGAGAACAGTTCACTGAGCTACCCTCACATGTATTCCAATATGTTGGTGCATTAACATTGTGAAACATATATGCCTGGAGATAAAAACCATACTGTGCTATGGTTGCTCAGTATATGGAAGGATAAAGGTAAGACAATACCACACATATTATATGATTATCAATAAAGGTTTCTTCTTAAGTGAATTCAAAGCATTTCTGTGAAAGAAAAAGGGCTGTAGCTGTAGCCCTTTTTCTGCTATGCTTATTAGGCAGGCAAGCAGACAGGCAGGCAGGCAGTTAGTAGAAAATTCCATTTTCTTTTATAAGTCTATAGCAATCAACTTGATGAAAATGTTTCAAGTTGATCTGAAGGCATTTTTGGGCTAGAATTTTCCCTACTAATACTGTCATGTTGTCATGAGGAGAAATCAAGGCAAGTTTTTTAGGCCATTGCAGGCCATGCCCACACCTTTGTTGTCCCTACTATACAGTACTATTGTACTGTATGATATTATGGTGGGCGTGGCTCAACCTAGACTATATTTTGTACACAAACAATTGATTAGTGGGCGTGGTTCCATAAAAGTTTGCAGACAGCTAGACACTTTAACTAATTCATTTAACACATGATCAAATCTGCACAGACCCAGATGACCCAGGCAAAATGTGACCCGGATGACCTGACCCAATTTCAACACTGGTTTGGGATATGACTGAAATATACGCATGATCCTGAGAGTATGCAGCACTTGAGGTAGAGTGTGTATAAGTCAGTCATATCCCTTGTAAGCATGTTAAAACTATATTACATAAAACATTTTTACAAGTTGCTATCATAAGTAGCAAGTTCATGCAGGTACATAATTATAATGTACTTGGCTAACCTTCTTGCTGGTCACAAGTTCCGAGTCCTTATTGCATTGGCTTTCTTGAGAAGTGTTATTAGGATTGTCAACTACCTCTCCAACCTGTTGAGGTAGACTACATGGTAGGTCAAGACTTTCTGCTTCACTGTTTGGTCTGTTAACCAGCTCAGCAGTGGCACCACTAGCAGTACTAGCTAAAGAGTTACGGCTTGACACCCCACTGTGAATGATATCTCGTGGCAGGTTTAAAAACTTTTGAATTGTGTCATCCAACAGATCAATTCTTTGCTCGACTTTTTGTGACACACGTGATATTTTGTCCTTTAGTTCAGTTTCTAGCTGGTGAAGTTTTTGGTCAAAATGAGCAGTTAACTCAGTTTTCAAGCTTTCAACACATTGCTGGAGAGCTTCGTCGGGTAAAATTTCGTGGGAATCAATCCCAGACGATTCACTGCTAGTACTCTTCGAGGTAGTTTTACTTTCTTTCCGCGATCTCTGACTGAAACTACCGTGACTGTTATTAGAGCTGAAAACAAGTTCCTTCGACACCGTTTCGTCCTCGGTTTCACTAATCTTTCGTAGTTTCTCCATTGCCGCGTAAAGTGATATGTAAAGACACTGAAAGAGGAATAGCTCCTGGCTCACGTGAAGTTTTTCACTGCCACGCCTAACGTAAATTTTATGTTTCGCAAAAAATCAACTGAGGTAGCTATTGAATATGTATAATTATATTAGCTACGTGCTATCCCACTAGGGACCTGTGAGAAGGCTAGGCCTGTCGAATGGTGGAACTCTCTGTTTTCCATCCATACGGCACTACACACATTCTGTGTTAAAAATTAAAGTCCTCACACACTGGCCACCCGGTTCGTACGTTATTATCCAGATACGTAACTGGAAGTTATTACTACTGCGGTTCTAAGGGACCTTGCGCGACAACAAAACAAGCGAAAATGACGTGCACAAGATTTCGTCCAATCAAATCAATTCATTTTTGAAGTTCAAACTATAATTATCGCACGTGAAGTTTTGTTGTCGCGCAAGGTCTCATAGAACCGCAGTATTATTATCAGATTCTATCTGGTTCACATGGGAAGCGTAATTTATCTGAAATACAAATACTACTTTAAATAGTCGTGCTACAGTTGTGCAGATGTTGGCGTATAATGACAAAAATTGTCTTTATGCCTAAAGACAAGATTTTATGCCAATCATTTCTTTAACCCTAAAGACAAGATTTTACGCCAAGCTTGTCATTAAGTACTTAATGACAAGCTTTTATGCCAATGTCATTAGCATAAAATGCTTTGTGAAAGTAACTTTACAGGGAAGTGCACTATAAAGGGAAGATTTTACGCCAAGCAGTTAAAAACAAAGAATTCACATGACTATCCTTACTAATCACATGATTCCTGCCTAATATTACACAACTGTACCTGTAGGTATCCGTATTCTTCCATTTCATCATGTTTTCACTTCTGTTTCATTATATGCTTTATGTCCCTTTCCTTGCTTTCTTATGCCATAGCAGATAAATCAGTATAGTTATGATAACAGTGTTTAGAATAAGAATGCATGTGCTTTTATTAGAATATTTTTTTGCAGCAGATCATGTGATCATTGCAACTGTCATGCCATAGATTGGAGATAATTTTAGTGCATGGAAAGAGTGTGTACTGAATAGTTGTCTTGAAAACACAGTTATGCAATATTATTATTGTGATCAAGACCATGACTCTAGGAATACAAATGTGTACCTTTATTAGAGTTTCCAACACTGAAATTTCCTACTCAAGTTAAGTAGTGGTTGAATGCAGGCAAGATCTTGGATCCCAGCTGTTGTGGCTCCCTTGGCGCATGCCTAGAATTGCATGTTGCTTAGCAAGTCACCACTGGGTCTGGGATTCTTTTCTGCGTCTTTCATCCCTGTAGCATAAGCAGTCAATTATCGGATTGACTCAATTACCAGAATGCACATTTCAATTATTGAATGGGAAACGGCAAAATTCTATGGTATAAAATAGTGGCATGATTGACAATATTTGTGACCGGATTTGTAAAAAGGTGTCTTTCACACACATCTGATTATATGATCTTGGAAGGCCATAGCTTAGTGTTCAAGACAAATACAAACCTGAATTTTTTTCATCCATCAACCTATGTTGGTGCTCAGTGCTGTCCAAGTGCCAATCTGTAGTAATGAATTGCCGAAGTTCGTAAATTGGATGTGTATGGGAGATTCCTTTTCACAAATCCATTACATTGTAGCAATTTGTATCAACCTCTCCCCTCCCTCCAAAATGATGGTTACCATGCAGAGTTTTGATCCATGTTTGCATTTCTAAATGAATATCTTTGCTATGACTGACCCAATTAGAGTGTGTTAAAGGCTACATACTTCTACTAATTACGTTTCATGAAAAAGAAAATTGACAGTTAATGTATTTTCATTATTATGGATTTGGAACCTTGTGCCTTCAATGGTACTTGGTGTCTGTCACTTTAAAGTTTGTGGCAGTCTAATATCTGTTTCTGCTTGCTACATTGGACTTCGAGCAAGCCTTTCATCACACGATATAGCGCTATCTATAAAAGCATCCATGATATCAAGAATAAAGCAAAGAGGATTTAGCATTGGCAGGGAACTGGTTTCACTGTTAGTTGCTGTAAAACTGTTAAATGACCATTGTGTGTTGAACTATCAAACAATTTGTGTGCATTTTTACAAAATAATTCATAACTCTTGTGTTACACAAGTTTACATGCCGAAAATTTGCATGGATGCCGGTTAGGAACATGGGAATTTTATCAAATTTTTGATGGCTTTAGAATTTTAGCCAGTGGTCAGATAATCTTCTGATATGTGAAACACAAATATATGTGAGCTCCGATAATTGTGACTGGGCCTGCAAAAATAGGGCATGTGAGCACATGATTTTTGCCTACTTTTTCAAACTTTGATCACTCATAACCTTATGTACCATTTTGCTATGACAATGCAATTTTAGCCCTTAGTAAGCATTTTAATACGTTTTATGATGCAAGTTACAGAATACAAATATTCCTTTCCAGTAGTGAGATACAACCAGTAGAGTGATCGGTTGTAGTTTGTACCCACATGCCATTTTTGCAGGCCAGGTCACAATTGAGTCATGGTGATGGTAACTGATTATTTTGTCTCCTCACCTTTTCAGCTGTTACTAGTCAAAGGAGGGAGCCATTGACATCAAACTTAGGGTACTGCAAAACTTGTACAATATCAAGTGGAATATGTTTGTGTCTGAGGAATGTTTAAAGCAAAGGTAGTGTTTGAAGCAATAAGAGTGTTGAAAATTGATTGCTTACACTACCTTGTTTTTTACTTGCATGTAGGAAAGCATCCTTGTACAGGCTATGCCTTTTGATTCCACCCTGTCATTTTGAAAAGCCATATAAACACAGTAAATTACATAGTAGGTGCTATCCTACTAGGGACATGTGATAAGGCTATTATGTAGGCCTGTAAATAAAAGGAAATCAGAAACATAGCTAATTGCTTAACAGGGAAATAGTACACAGACAAAATAATAAATAAACATAATAACTGCTTTTACGTAATTTCAAAATGATGCCAAAGATGTATAAATAGTGTAGAAAATATATATGACACATCAAGCTGAAACAATGGATTTATGTATATCTGCTGAAACACATACTGTACAATAATAAGGAGTCGGTGAATGCCATTTCCTAACAATTGTCTATGCACTCCAGCATCATGATACAACTTACAACTTACTATATATATGTCCACAATCAATTAAGGTGTGATGCAATAGTTCAATTAATAATAATAAGAGGACCAATTAATTATAATGCAAACAACTTTTGGCTAATAATGCATACAAATATTAACACACTGCTTTGGTGATAAACTACTAATCAATCATTAACAAAGTGATAGAAGTAAACCGTCCTGTTCAAAAATCACATGTTACTTCTGGTTGACAAGTCACACATATTTGTCAGGGAAATTAACTTTTGTTGTCTCATCATCATTGTAAAATCGGACTACCCATTTTCCTGTGATAAGGTTAACAGTTGACAGCCATCCTCTGTACCATACGCCATCATGATATCGAACTTCCACTTCATGCCTCCCTCCATTATCAATTACCAAATTTTCATTCTTAGTTATTTTCTGCTGCTGGCTGTTGTCAAAATCCTGTTTCTTATCTGGTGGTCCCCAACTTGCTGCACTATCCTTACCACCACATTGTCGTGCCTTTCTTTTGACTGCAGCCTTCATTCACTGTTCCTCAGATGAGTCTGATTGATAGGTTATTTTCAATCCACCGTCAGCTGCAATATACCGCTGGACAAAAATGTTATCTTCTTCATACAAAGACTGCGTTGCACAAAACAGAGATTTTTTTCTGCTGTCACCATCCTTAGCTAAGGAATTGGTTCTTTCTACACCATTGGTGATTCTTTGTGCTTTGTTCCATACACCTGGAGCCATCTTTGCAAATGGTTTGCTCAACATTCATAAATGGCTCTCTCTTGTCCACCATTCCACCCAATGCTTGGCACCTGACCAATCACAGCCAGAAACAATTGCAATTTGCTCTTCAGAGAGTGGTATGCAAAGCTGTTCAATTGATGATTCCTGTGTCATACAACACATCAAGCAATTGTAGTACATGCTGCTTTCTGCTACAATCATTATATTCTTTGCAATTAAGAGAAGACCTCAACCGCTGCTCTTCCGTTTCCCTTTGAAACACTGCAGTACGCCCTTTCTGCTACTCTCTGGTAAGATCTTGTCCCATGAACACTACAGCCTTTCAGTACCAGTTCAGCAGTTTCTTCACCAATCACTTCCCACAATCCTTTGGATTTGGTGTCACTCCAATCAACTAATAACTATGATTCCTTTAAGAGTTTCATCCACCTTAAAATGGGAATACTCCTGTTGACATCTATCAAGCATGACCTTGAAAGCTAAACAATTAAATTCAGATGATTCCTTGTTACCTCTCATGCAGGCCACAACTGCCCATTTTATTGTTGTATAGTCAAACACGGTGGCATTGAAAAGGTAAGTGAGCTCTGTGTTTTCATTATATGCCATGTCGGTTTCAAGGAAGTCAGCTTCTGCCAACAGTTTGCACATCAATGGACTCATTATAAACTGGTAGGTGATTGATGAAGAAATTGCATAATCCCTCATGTAAGGTCTTCCAAGCTTCTTATATGCCTCTAACAATACACTTTACCCTCCATTAGCAGCATCTTTACGATCTACTTTGTCAGCAATCTTTTCCATTTCACCAACTACAGTTGATAAGACACGTGTGTCTCATAAAATTTTCTCCCTGTGGTGATCAATGCGATCATAACTACTGCCAGAAATATCAACTGAACCAGGTTGATAATCTAATCCTTGACCACATTGTAACTGGCGAGAAGTCAAGTATGGATTGTCCTCTATTAGGCCACCTTGTTATAGTGGCCAGGTCCAGAAAGTCCAGATGTATCTTCCATTGATTTAATTTTCGTTAATAGGGCCACCTCATTAATAAGGCCAGTGGCCACATACTGCAGGATCAAAGTGATAAAACTAACACAATATTCCCTTAATAAAGGGGCCAGCTGAACAAACAATCAACGTATCACTGCAAAAGTTGCTGCTCCTGAGTATCTGCCAAATCTATGACAATAGTTTAGAAATTTGCTTCATGCTTTTAGTCGCTATTATGCCTCAAGTAATGAATAATCCTATCTGAGCATTATGATGAAACCTGTAGTATATGTATATAGCTGTTACAGCAACTATAGCCAGGTGTTGATTTGTTGAAAACCTTGATAATAAGGCCACCTGTTCATGGCTGGATTAATGAGGTTTTCATTAATAAGTCCACCTCACTAATAGGGCCACTTATTGTGGGTCCCAAAGCTGGCCCTATTGACAAGATTTCACTGTACTTAAGTAAACTGAACACTAGAACTCTATGTAGCTATATAGCTAAGCCATGTAATGTACATATCCCTATGACAATTTACCACACAGGTGCAAACTGTATGTAGTCTCATACCTGTCCTATCACATGCTGGTACATGTGCAGAATTTTGCATCAGGCAAAAGAATAAAGCATCTTTAGTGATGCACCGATTAATTGGTGAATACTCAGACATCGGCGTATCGGTCACATTTCTGCATTATACTTTTAGCTGATTACTTCGCCAATTAATTTTACAGACCCGAATAATACTATTTTCCTAACAATATGTGTTTTAAAATCACAATTTTACCTAGAATTTTGGTAAACATAAATATCAGATTGGTTATCAGTATTGGCCACTATTATGTGAATTTCAATATCAGCTAATTTGACAAAATCTCTTATCAGTGCATCACTAAGCATCATATTGTTTCTTTGAATGCTGCTCTATGGTCCACACTATGGATGGTAATAGTAAACACCTACGGTCCATATTAGCAGTATATCATTACCACAATGGGACTGATCCATGTAGATACTTAACATACCACAATCTACAAACAACCTATAGTTTTCTACATGAGATTATAAATAACTGACAATGAAATGAATTTGTACTGGTACCTGCCATGTGTTTTAGGATTCTTCAGTGGATAAGCAACCCTGAAGGAATGATGTAATAATCACCAAGGTGGAGCCGAGGTGATTATTACATCATTCCTGAGGGGTGTCTATCCACTGCAGAATCCTACCAATGCATGTCTTAGTAATTTAGACAATGGTTTGTGATTATAGCTGAAAGAATACATAATTTGTTTGTCATGTTTGTGGCTATAGGTATTCATCATGTAAGAAATTAAATAAAGCCCTACATACTTTGCAATTATCAAAGTATTTTATGCATGCCTTTGTCTAATGACTCAAATCAATCCTGTTACAAGTAGGTAAACAGTGATAGCTTTTTACTAGCAATATATTTTGCCAAAGAATATAGAGCTATACCAATACTACACCTGTGTCAGTACCAATATCACGAAGTCTATGCCAATAATATTTTGTAAATAACAGCTATTAAAGGTGGCTGTGTAATTATTTACAAGCTGTTAAAATTTCAGTTACAGCTCAGTAGTATCGGCAATAAATATCACACAAATTGGCCATAAAATGTGGTATCATTATAACCGTAGGCCTAGCAAAGAACTCTGTTACAGTTGCTACTTAAACATTATCTGTATGTATTTTCACACAATAGTGACTAATACTCTTTTAATAATATTAATGTATTTATTACATATTGATATAATGACAACAGTAATATTAATAGCTTACCATTAGAGCACCAGAATTTGCAAAGGTGTCTAATGTTTCATCGTTGCAAAGACTAGTGGAGTTCATTATCAAAGGATACACTGCACCAGCAAGGAGCTAAATACTTACCTGGAAATTGAAACTGTGTGAAATTCGCTTTGGGTGTTTATGCCACAGAACATTACACCTGTTGCATCTGGTCTCCCAGCAGTCACTGCAGTACACCAATTCACTTTCTCTACTACAGCTAACGCATTATTTATCCAGATCTACAAAGTTTATAATACAAATAGCTTTAGACAACTGTGTAATCACTAAAAAGCACCTTGTATATCGCCTTTTTCGACTCCAGCTTCGCACACAGCATGAAGCATTGCACCAAAAATGACGCATGCGCACAATTATTTGTTCTATTTAAAGGTCGCCTCGGCTACTAAACCCTTTTTATTGCAATAGAACGAAAGTATCTGGAGGAAGCAGTTAAAGAAAGGCTACTAATACGAATTATTATTCATTAATGTATGGCGACGCCCGCCCCTCGGCAGTACATTTGTGGTGAGCAATGAAAGCACGATGAAACGGTAGAATACGGATACTTACACTAGTTACAGGTACAGTTATGTAATATTAGGTAGGCATCACATGGTTAGTAAGAATAGTCACATGAATTCTTTGTTTTTAATTGCTTGGCGTAAAATCTTCCCTTTATAGTGCACTTCCCTGTAAAGTTACTTTCACAATGCATTTTATGCCAAAGACAGTGGCGTAAAAGCTTGTCATAAAATGTTTTCTTTAGGGTTAAAGAAATCATTGGCGTAAAATCTTGTCTTTAGGCATAAAGACAATATTTGTCATTATACGCCAATGTATGACCCTAGTTTTACGGGAAACGTTTACGATTTCTAACAGAAGACCGTATATTGAAGTGCAACGCAAATTGGCAGTGTTGATAAGTGTTAACGAAGTTAGTATGCAATCCCGGGTACGTAGTATATAATATCTTTGGTATCACAGAAGTTATATCCCTAACTGCCCATCATAAATACTGACGATGTTTAATAAGAAAGAAGAGCCGATTAGTCTTCAAGCTATAGACTACTTAGTGTTTGCTTTCCTTGCCATGCCTGCAGCTGACCCAAGTCAGGGACGGATCCAGACTTTTAAAAAGGGGGATTCCACTTTGAAATTGCAACTTCAGCCTAGCTGTAGAAGTTGAAGATCAAAAAAAAAAAAAAAGAAAAAGGTCATCACCTGCTGACAATAACTGCCACCTCACCAACTATATTTCCTTCCTTATTTATAACTAGACATAGCTTGCTACACTGCTCCTCAAAAGACTACTGTGACTGCTCTATTAGAGTATCTCAATTTGACTGCTCTATTAGAGTATCTCGAGTGAGAGAGGCTTTTCAAAAGGGGGGTTCCATGGAACCCTTGGAACCCCCCCTGGATCCGCCCCTGCAAGTTAGTCAGATATGCATGTGGTCATGTTGACTGAGGATCCATGCACATGAAATTTCAAGTAGCTGATATGTGTATTATTTTGCATATTGATTTTGTGCACATTGCATTAATAGCTATACTTGCTGTCGAAGGTTCTGCAATTATATATATACTTAATTTCGTTAATTTGTTCATCATATTCATGATGATGTTTAAATTAAATATGGCTCAGTGGCCAGGGCGGCTGATATACTTCCAGCATGCAGGAGTTATAATATAGTTATACTTAGTAATATAAGATTGCCACTATAGCTAGCTATATATATACTGATAAGACAATGATGACATGATAAACACTGAAAATATAGGATTAGCTATACAAGACACCTAAATCATAAATTTAAAATGCAGCTCAGTACCTATAATATAATAAAACAAATGATTATGATTATGATGTGATTTGGGTTGAGGCTTAAAAGCCTGTACACCCATTCAATTACATACATACACATACATAAATTAGATGTAATAAACAAAAATTAACTATGAATATAATTATAATTACATTAACATAAATCTATAGTCATAATAGTAATTATCTATAGCTGATTTAAAATTATTTAATGGAGAATTTCCTACAATATCACTTGTAAGATTGTTCCAGTCATTAATTACTCTAGTACCAAAATAGTTGACCCGACATGAATGGTGGGCAGGGGGCTTAAGTAATTTATATGCATGGCCTCTAGTTTGTGTATTGTGGGAGAAAGTAAAAAAGCTGGAGTGATCCAGATTGAAGTAATCATTCAACATCTTGAAAAGAAATATTAAGTCACCATGTCTGTGACTGTACAAAAGAGATGGTAAATTCATTGATGTCAGTCGATCTATGTAAGACTTGTCTCTTAAAGATGGTACTAGTTTTGTAGCACGCCATTGCACACCCTCAAGTTTACGTTGATCTAATACATAATGGGGTCCCCAATGCTAAGAAAAATCATAGGTGTAGCTGTATAGCAATGTGTGACATACAAAACATAGAGTTATTCTCTACAAAAGGTAATTAGCATATGAACCAGTTGAAATTTTCAACTTTGTGGCCACGTTAGAGGAATATTTGATAAATCACTGTTATTTTGTTGACTTCATACCATCATAATGGTAGGGACGTCCATGCCACAATATCTTGATAGAGACACAATGTCCTCCGGTATTGATGGTGCATCACCAAGCTAATAACGCTAACCATAATGATAAGTGACAGTGACAAGTTATTGATTTCTTTGAGGCTGGTTGACTCTAGGAATTGCCCATGGACTTTTATTCAGGTAAACAGGCATGACAAAACTTTTGATTTACCTTTGAATTCATAAAACTGATCCCTTACACTGTTTGCTGTACAGGCAGTAGCATCAATTCGATCAGTGATGGTATATTGTGCCTTTGAAGGTGAAATACTGGGAAATTCAGTTCCACAATAGCCCATGACATGGCCTGGGATGGAAAATACGATCTATCAATCCAAGGAGTCAAGCAAAAACAATGAAGTTTAACTTCATCCATCTGAAATTGATAAAGATCCTCTGACGAGGAAGAAAGATCAAACATTTTATCATTGGCTTCTTTCAAAGAAAGGAAATCGTATACAGCATTTTTGTAGCAGCTTCATTGTCTAATTCAATATTGGCCAGGTCTATAGGTGTTCATCCATACAAGCTGCGATTAGCAGTACTGCTGTAATAATATCTGAATAATCAGTGTTAAAGCACTGGACTGATGTGTGATAAGCAAGAGCTAACTGAGCTAATGTGTGGGCAGAAATTCCAGCATGATAGTTCAGTTCCATTCTGGCAGGCTCATTGTATGCTGAAAATACCTGTGGATATAAACAGAAAACTAATGTACAGCATATTTACAACTATTAAGGACAAAGTTGGGCCTATAGCTAATCATAATAGAGAAACACCAAAAAAAGTTTTCTTTTGTATGCATGTAGTGCTCAAACATAATGACATACAGTAGTGTTGATGTATACATATGTAATGCATTTGAACGCACACATACGTATGTATATATTATGCCAATTGAATTGCATAACTACCTATAGTATCAGCAGTATACAAGCACATATGAGTAAATTAATTTTCAGCATGCACTTTTAGCTAAATAATTCGACTTGCCTTAGCTTCTTTTCCTGGACTTCCCACTGCATGTGCTTCATCTAAGCCTAGATCATAAAGAAACATTGTCCCTCCTTTAGGTTGCATTGGATGGGAGGATTAGCATCCAAAGTGTTGATGTACTCCTTATACGTTGTGTCAGCATTCTCCAAGTAATGTACAACTTGGCTATAGCCCAGAGCAACATTCAAATCGCTAGAAAGTAAATTTTTAATACTGTGCAGGCCTCCCGGGGAAGCATGTATGTACAAAGTAATTACAATCTGATCGCGAAATGATTTCTTCCACTTCACAATCCATTTGAAAAGCCACTCAAAAGTGTCTTAGTGTGAGGTCTGGGTTTATATAGCTAGTTGAGGAGTTAAACTGTGGATTTGGTACGGAGCTACTCTTTGCCGAAAATTGGCCGAAAATCATGTAATTTTGGATTCGGAGCAACCCAGCAATCAACAAAAGGAAAGCCCGCAAACCTTCACTATACAGCAATATAGTTTGGTTATCACTTCATGCACAGCGCAAGTTTCATATGGATCTGAGCTTTCCTTCAATCAAACTAAGTGGCATGAAATTTCTTCCTAGCGCGTCTGAGACCAAAATGGGAGGCGTGACTGCAATAACTCCAAGTTTTAGTTTCTCCAGCAAGTGATTTAGGCTTCAATATTATGTTGTCACCACCTAATGGTATTAGTTTCCAACCAGAAAATGGATCACGTGATTATGGATTGATTTTTCGTTTGCATTATAGCTATACATGGTTAGCTATGTATAGTGGTATAATCCAAGTAAAATTTCACAAGTACTTTTATCAACATTTGACTGAGGCACCACTGATGAAGCATAGAGTTAGGCATAGTAAAACTTGGGTCCTACCAAGTTTTAGTTCTACTTGGGTCCTATATATTTTTTAGAGCCAACAAAAATCATTTACGTCAGTGGTAGAGCTGTACCGATATGGGATTTAGGCATGTACCGATATCCGATATGGATACCACCAAAAGAAGCCGATAACCGATAGTCGATCCGATATTTGCATTACAAACAAAAGTCATAGTTAATCTATGCAAAAGTGTACAGTTACCTACTCTACAACAACATGTGGATATATTCATTGCTCACTCTATGCCTGTGGTAATAGTGGCTTGGGTTTCTATTGTGCAATCCAGACAATTAGGCACCCACAAACATTTTTATGCATACTCCCATGGAGCCTTAAACGGATATTTCTGCATTACTCCGCATTTTATTGGCTTGTGTGAAGGCTGGTACAGTAGGTTTTCTTCTGACTGTTCTTTTATTACAAAGGTACTATATATAACTGCTTCATTTATTTAAGACTGATCAAGACACACGGTAGTGTGTCGTGCGGCCCAAGAAGCCGGCGCGTAACACCCGTGAGTATATTGACAGGAAGAAAGAAAACGCAATTTTCGCACCTCCGTAGCTCTGTGCTTCCTTGATGAAACAAGACGATTTTTGCTGTGGACATGCCCTCCAACTGCAGCACACTCTACATTCCAAATTTGAGCGAAATTGCTTCGCACGTTCCCGAGATATGCGACTTCAAAAATTGGCTCAGTTTCTTTGTTTTTTTCCTTCTTCTTATTTTTCTTTTTCTTGTCGCACACTTACAAAAACTGCTATAAAACTCGAACGCCATATCTGATTGCCTTGACATTTGGCACACAGAAGGGGGATATAAAGGCGCATCTCGGTACCAACTTTGGCTGGAATACGATAAACAGGCAAAGAGTTATGAGCGATTATTCACGAAAAATAACACCAATATGTTGTCACGCCTACACGGTAAACCGCGTATTGGAAGAAGCTGAAAATCGGTGGGTGAATAGGTTAACTATTGAACCTCAAACCTTTTGTGGTTTGAAAGAAATCGAGTTAAAAAAACAGGAAGATACAACGAAAAAACCAACAGTGTGTAACAATTATGCAATTGAGATTAGATAATAAAAAACGACTGCTTGCCACGCCTACCAGATAAACCGCTTGGGGTAATGCTTTGAAAATCGTTATACAGATGGAGTAATAGGCTCATCAATGGTGTAGAAGAATCAGACTTAAAGCCACGGAGTTATAACACGAAATCCAACTTGGTGCAGCAAGTGTGAGATCGAGATACTCTAATAGAGCAGTCATCCTAATAGAGCAGTCACCCTGAAGAGAATTCAAGAGATCAGCTAGAAATAAGAAACCTGTATAGAGATCAGCTACACACGTCACCCTGTAGAGAGATCAGCTATAGAAGAAGTTACCTTGTAGGGAGTTCATGCAACTATGGAAAGAGATAGTTCAGCTAGAAAAAATCACCTTGTAGAGTTCAGCTACAAAGAAACCGCCATGTAGAGAGTTCAGCTACAAACAAATCGCCCTGTGGAGAGATCAATAGAAGAAGTTACCTTGCAGAGAGTTCAGCTACAAAGAAACCATCATGTAGAGAGTTCAGCTACAAACAAATCGCCCTGTAGAGAGATTAGCTAGAAGAAGTTACCTTGTAGGGAGTTCAGCTACAAAGAAACCATCATGTAGAGAGTTCAGCTACAAACAAATCTCCCTGTAGAGAGATCAGCTAGAAGAAGTTACCTTGTAGAGAGTTCAGCTTCAAACAAATCACCCTGTAGAAAGATCAGCTAGAAGAGGTCAC